>NC_059303.1:8542859-8552859 GCF_017591435.1 Portunus trituberculatus
AGTTGCAGAGATTTTTTACATATTTTGCTTCCTCTTCTGCCTGTCTGTCTGTCTGTATGTATGTGCGTCTGTATGTCTGCCTATCTCTTCCCGCTAGTTGGTCGCGTGGATGCTACGTCTGTGGTCTTTTTAGGAGCTGTGGTGGTGGTGGTGGTGTTAGGGAGAGGAGAGGAGAGGAGAGGAGAGGAGAGGAGAGGAGAGGAGGAGGAGGAGGAGGAGGAGGAGGAGGAGGAGGAGGAGGAGGAGGAGGAGGAGGAGGAGGAGGAGGAGAAGAAAAAGAAAATATAAGGACGAAAATTAAGAGATTTATTTTTTTCCTCGGAGGAAGATCAGATAAAAATTCTCTCTCTCTCTCTCTCTCTCTCTCTCTCTCTCTCTCTCTCTCTCTCTCTCTCTCTCTCTCTCTCTCTCTCTCTCTCTCTCTCTCTCTCTCTCTCTCTCTCTCTCTCTCTCTCTCTCTCTCTCTCTCTCTCGTTAAGCGTCGACGGGCTTTCATCTTTGTCTAATCTCCATCTCTCCTCCTTTCCATTCCCTTCCCTTCCCTTCCATTCCCATCCCTGTCTCTTCCTTTCCCTTTCCCTTCCCTCTTCTGCCTCTCCTCTCCCTGCCTTCACTCGGGGCGAGGCGCTGGTGAAAGGATCCTAATCGTGTTTACATTCACACGCTATTCACTTCGAGGGTTGAGGGATAATTGGGTTTCTATACTATACATGTTGCCATTCCTTTTGTTTTCCTTACGTCTGTGTGAGTTGATAATCTGTAGTTCTGAGCGAAGGTACACGCAGGTGAGTCGGAGGTCAGTGGTTACCTAATACATTTCTACCATTGCTGAGTCTCATGAAAGGTCAAAATGCTATGTTATTCTAGTTTGTGGTTCAGTTTTTTTTTTCTGTGTCTATCTCCTACTTTCATTCCATTTACAGCTGTCTTTATTCTATCTCCTTTTCTCCTTCCCTTCATATTTTCTCTTTCTCACTTTCTTGCATCAATACCACCTAAGTTCAGTGGTTACCTAATACTTTTCTACCATTGCTGAGTCTCATGAAAGGTCAAAATGCTATGTAATTCTGGTTTGTGGTTCAGTTCTGTTTTTTTTTTTTTTGTCTCCAACTTTTTTTAACGATTTTTTTTTTGTCAAGGTATGTCATTTAGTATTTTTGTAGTATCGGTGTGGCTCGTGCCGTTCATTGGTTTATTATTTATTGTTTTAGTTTGTTTTTCAATTCATTTGCTTGTTAAACACTCTCTATGGAAAGCCTTCGGTAAAGAACTAGACAATGCTGAGACTGGTTTTCTCCGTTTTTATCATTTTTTTTCCCAGGCCAGTTTTGTAACATTTATATACAATAATATTGCTTTTTATTTATGTTTACCTTCTTCTCCACGCGACGCCCACACACCAAAAAGAGAAAAAAGTCTTTCCTGTTACCAATGCATTTGTTTTGATTCAAGTATACGTTACAAAAGTAGCACAATGTTGTACTACACAATTTAGCAAAGTGCCTATGTAAATATTCCTTTCATTCACCAACACTTTCTCGGCGTGACGATAAAAGTAGAAGAAAAAAAATAATATAATAGTCCTCAATCATCACAGGCACAACAAGGCAACTTTTATTTACAATTTCTCCACGTGACGATAAAAGAAGTAGAAAAAAAAAAGATAGTAGTCCCCGAGCATCACAGTCCGCACAATCTAAATATACCCTACAAGAGCAAGGCAACTCTTATTTACAATGGTTTAAGTGCGCGCGATCCAGGTCGAGGTGCCAGACAGCAGCTGCGGCACAGAAAGTTGACCTACACAGAGAGTGGAAGTGCCTGGAGCCGCCGAGGGCCAGGAGGGGAGAGTGATTCGGAGTGGCGACGCCCGCCCTAGAAGGAGGAGAACCCACTCTCGCTTTCCTCTTCGCACTCGTGTAGTGAGGAGAGGTCGAGGAGAAAGTTCACAAGTAGGAGTAATGGGAACACCGAGGCGGGATGAAGGCATTGTTTGTTGACGTTCCTAGCGCCACGTGGGACTGTTAGGAACGCTCAGTGGTCAATTAACCTTGTTTTAATTACAATGGGAACAGTGAGACAGGCATGGAGGAGATTTTTACTTCGTTTACCTGTTACTTGTCTGCACCAGGTGGGGAAATCAGGAAGGTGAGAAAGTAAACTAATCTGGTTTTAATTACAATAGCAATACTGAAACATACGCAAAGGTACTGTTTTGTTTACCTTGTTTGCTTTGCTTACCTGTTACTTCTCTGCACCAGGTAGAAAATAAGGAAGATGAGAAAACAAATTAATGTTATGTTTTGATTACAACAGAGACAATGAAATATACGTGAAAGCTTTATTTTGCTTACTTTGTCTACCTGTTAATTCTTTGCACTATAGGTGAGAAAATTATGAAGATGAGATACTAAATTCATCTTATGCTTTAATTACAATGGGAATACTGAAACATACGCGATCGTACTGTTTTGTTTACTGTTTACCTGTTACTTCTCTGCACCAGGGGAGATTACAAGGAAAGTGTGATAGTAAAATGAGGTGGTGTTTTAATTACAATGCAAACAGTGACACGAGGGATGAAGAAAGGTAGAGAATGGTTTATTTTTACCTGCTTATTTATAGCTGGCAATGTAGAAAAAAAGGAGGTCACGTTTATGATAGAGGTAAGATTATTTTTATTTTCCGTTCTTCCTATATTTTTTGCATGACGCGACGGTTTGCTTCGTGTTATCAGTACACACAGCAACAACGTAATGGAATGCAGGGAATGTAAGGCGGGAGAAAGACATCACGTTTTCTCTTCCAATTTCTTCCCATTTTCACATACATCCATGAAAACCTTTAACCCCTTCAGTACCATGACGCGTTTTTCATACTAATTCTGGTTACTATTTTGTGATTGTTTATACAACTTCAAAAACTTACGTGGGGGTTAAAAAAGTGAAGACTCGGCCCATTAATCTTTTGACCTCCATAGACCCTTCCTAATGTCAAGAAAATTGTCTAGTCTTGCCCGAAACTGAGGGTAAAAAGTGCGTCCCAGTTTTGAAGGAGTTAAACACTTTGACTGGATTCATCACACAGTTCTTTAGACGCATCAAGAAGCAGAGCAAGTCTCAAAACAAATGAAGAGGTGATAAAGAGCAACAATCAAGACAGGAATGGCAGATAAGAGAGTCGGTTTGCTCATAGTAAGAACACCTGGCGAGTGATTGGAAGATAGAAAGTGAGAGAGTGCGAGGGTCGGTAACAAGATGCTGCATTGAGTGAGGGAGAAAATGCAGAACCGGTTATAGCAAGCACGGGGGCAGATACTTTTCCCTGAGACTTTTTCCCTTGAGTTACGCGTCGTTAGTTCATATATGGAGTCAGTTAAGGAAGCGTTACATAAGTTGATTTTTTCTTGAACGAGACGTAATCATGTTGACACTGATTGAGGTAAGAGCAAAATGGAAGAGAGACGGAAGATACTTTTGTGCCTATTTTTTTTTTAATGAGATGAGATCAATACAATGTTAAAATGATGTTCAAGGCATTTGTCCCACACTTTCGGCTAACTCTCTTAATCTTTTAACGAACTGACAATCAAGTGGACCTTTTCTTTTTACTTTTTATTGCCCTTAACCAGCTCCTCTATTCCATAAAAAAAGGGTAAGTAAATTAATTTAACTAAAAAAGGAGGTAAAAGAAAAATAGTTTGTGCATCTACACTCCTAACCTCCTCGATGAACACAACTAAAAGAAAATGAATAAACGAAATCAAACAAAAAAACTAAACAAATCAAAACAAAACTGTAACATTCACACGTAAGCACAACACAAACTTGAACTTCTTGACGTGACCCGCACCAGTGAATCACTCGGAACTTGGCACAGAGGAACAGACTCACCACCACACAGCTGCCGCTCCACTGCCTCACCACCATATAGGGCGTGGAGGTGGAGCGGACGGGGGGACTCAATAGGTGGGCGCCAAAGTGGAAGGGTAAACAGAAAAAGTGACGAGAAATAAGGTGGAAAAGTTGAGAATTTAGGATTAAAGTATGTGAGAGAGTGAAGTGTGGAATAGTGGAGTAGTGGAGTGAAGGAAATAGAGGGTAAATAGGAAGGGTAACGAGAAGTAATGTGGAAAAGTTGTGAATTGAGGACTAAGGTATGTGAGAAAGTGGAGTGAGGAATGGTATAGAGTGGTGGAGTGAAAAGATTGAATGAGTGAGTGGAGGGATTGTGAAGAGAAGCAAATAGAGGATGAGTGACGAATAGAAAAGAAAGCCAGGCAGATCAGAGGTATATAATATGAGAGTATAAAGGAAGAGGTGAAACTAAATAAAGAAAAGTAGAGAATATACTAAAATTCGACGAAATGAAAGAAATACTGAACTGCAAGGAATCGTCCATAGTGAATCAAGCATACTAGCGTTACGTAAAGACAATTTGTTTTGCTTACACAACAAAACAAGGAACCTCAACCCTTTCACTGCAAAACAAAACTTTGTATACCAAACTACAACTTTTTCCCATTTTTTTTGTACTAAAGTCTTAAACACTTTTGTAGCTTAGAAATTAAAAAGTAACAATGCAAACCTTTATTTCCAAAACCTTAAATATTTACTTAACACAAAAAAAAAAAAAATATTAATATGCACCTCAACTCTGCCAATTAAAAGTAAAAACAAATAATATAGAAAGAAAGCAAGAGGAGTAACGGAGAGAGAGATGAGAGGGAGAGGGAATAAGCAGGAAGATACAAGAGCGTGTAGTGGTGGTGGAGCGCCTGAGGGAGTGAGGAAAAGTGGAGGTGAGGCATTGGTGGGAAAACTTGATGTGGAGTGTGTAGGAGTGGATAAGTATATAGTGGAAGTGAGACAGCAAAGAGAGAAGGCGAGAGCAAAAGCAAGAGCGAGAGCGAGAGCGAGAGAGAGAGAGAGAGAGAGAGAGAGAGAGAGAGAGAGAGAGAGAGAGAGAGCAGCCAGCCAGGGAGGAACCACAGAAAAGATGCGAGCATGAAAAGATGTATATGGAAATTTGCATAAGGGTTTGGCGCAAGAAATACTGCGAGAAACAGACCCAATGTATGAGAGGAGGAAGGAACCACGGAGGAATAAGGGGAGAAATTGTAGCCTCTGGAGGAAGAGGAGGAGGAGGAGGAGGAGGAGGAGGAGGAGGAGGAGGAGGAGGAGGAAAAATATGGAGAGAAATCGAGTTACTGAATTCGAGGAGGAGAAGAAGGAGGAGGTAGTGGTAGAATGAGGACAAGGACAAGGACGAGGACGAGGACGAGGAGGAGGAGGAGGAGGATAAGAAGGACGAAGAGTACACAAGAAGGAGGACATGTATGAACAACAAAGGTGAGAAGACTGTAGCAGTTAGGAGGAGGAGGAGGAGGAGGAGGAGGAGGAGGAGGAGGAGGAGGAGGAGGAGGAGGAGGAGGAGGAGGAGGAGATGCATAAGAAGACAACTACAAAAGGATGCGTAAGACCAGAGGAGGGGGGTGGAGGGGGGAGGAGGGGAGATCTATGACGCAGAATAAAAGTAAGCTACAATCATTATGTTAGGGATGAACAAAGAAGTTCTCCTTGAGCTCCTGAGTACCGGGGCAGCAGCGGCAGGGTTAGCAGGGTTAGCAGGGTGAGTGTCCACGCCTTTAGCAGGAATGGCAGCGAGAGAGAGAGAGAGAGAGAGAGAGAGAGAGAGAGAGAGAGAGAGAGAGAGAGAGAGAGAGAGAGAGAGAGAGAGAGAGAGAGAGAGAGAGAGAGAGAGAGAGAGAGAGAGAGAGAGAGAGAGAGAGAAGAGAAGAGAGAGAGAGAGAGAGAGAGGAGAGAGAGAGAGAGAGAGAGAGAGAGAGAGAGAGAGAGAGAGAGAGAGAGAGAGAGAGAGAGAGGCGCCGAATCCAGGACGGTAAACATGCTCAAGTGAAAGGATCGGCCTGAAATGTGAAGGATGGCTCGCTCCTCCTCCTCCTCCTCCTCCTCCTCCTCCTCCTCCTCTTCCATCTCTTGCACCTGACAACCTGCAACGTGTGCATGTGTGTGTGTGTGTGTGTGTGTGTGTGTGTGTGTGTGTGTGTGTGTGTGTGTGTGTGTGTGTGTGTGTGTGTGTGTATTTTCTTCCGCTATTGTTTTGATCGTCAGGTTATGAATGATTAGTTAGATGAGTTAGGTAAAGTAGTAGTAGATGACATTCGGTGAGAAGACAGCTTTAACTTGCATGTCTATATCGCTGGTTTGTCTAATTCGTCTATTTACTTTTTCTTGTCTCGGAACCTTCGTAACTCAACTGGAATTTCCTTTGCCGGTAACAACGATGATCAAGTTTAACGAGTTCTCACGTTTACTTCCAGTCCAATATAATCATCTTATCACCCACAAATGACAGCTGGTGTGGGAATCGATCAATTAGAAATATTGAGTGAATGATAAAGTGAAAGTGTTCTCATAGCGAGGCTCGAAATATTTCCCAAGATTAGAGCAACAGTTTTTGTGCAGCTTTGCCAATTCAAACCGTGGCTCAGGTAGAAATCAATGAATAAAAACATTTCACTCCCCTAAAACCACAAGTAAAAATTTTCCTTCACAGATGAGCGAAAGTTCTTAGATATAGAGTCAATTGTTGTGAGAGATTTAAATTTGGAGGTTCTTAGAGAGGAGGAGGAAGAGGAGGACGTAGAGGTGGAAGAGAAGGAAGAGGGTAAAAAAAGCAGGAGAAAGAATGTCAAGAGAGAGAGGAAAAGAAAACGAGCATAAAGTCTTGCTATTGCTCATATTACACACAATCCTTATTTATTTTTATTACTTTTTTCCCCGGTGGAAGAAAAGGAAGAAGATAAAAAGAGCAGGAAAAAAAAATGTCAAGAGAGAGAGAGGAAAAGAAGGAGGGCATACAGTCTTTCTGTTGCTCATATTACACGCAATCCTTATATATTTTGATCACTTTTTTCCCTACACAGAAATACACAGCTATGCCAAAAATTTCCCTCTGACTACAATCTCTGCACATTTAGAGACACAGCAGACGTCATGAGGTGGTCACACGCAGCTCAGGGTAAGTCACGACCCTCGCCCGCCACCCGCTCCCCCGCCACACTTTCTCCCGAAGGTGCAAGGCGGGGGTCAAAAGGTGGATGGCGGCCAGCTGACCCTACCCCCCCTTTCCTCCATGACACTACTCCCTACTCCCCACACCCTGCCGTCCCTCTCATTACTACTACTTAGTCTTTAACCCCACTTATATACACACATGTAAGGTTACGAGAGAGAGAGAGAGAGAGAGAGAGAGAGAGAGAGAGAGAGAGAGAGAGAGAGAGAGAGAGAGAGAGAGAGAGAGAGAGAGAGAGAGAGAGAGAGAGAGAGAGAGAGAGAGAGAGAGAGAGAGAGAGAGAGAGAGAGAGAGAGAGAGACTAACGCGAACATGTCTTTTATGCGTATCTGCGTTCATAGAAGATATAACAAGTTCGTGTGTGCATAGCGAGAAATACCAAGAGAGAGAGAGAGAGAGAGAGAGAGAGAGAGAGAGAGAGAGAGAGAGAGAGAGACGGTGGCCAAAGAAACTGCCCCATTATTCAGAAGCAGTGAGGCGCTACAGAGACACAAGTACCCACGAAACGCCCTTCTGTGGCTCTTCGTACGCCGCACTTGCTTCCTTCTTCCTCCTGACCTTTACCTCGTAGCGTCCCCTCCCATATCCTTTTCCTTCTCTTCCCCTCCCTTCCCCAACCCTCCCCTTTAACCCCTTCTCTTTCTCTTCTCCCCCAACCCCTCCCATTTCACTTTTCCCTCCATATGGTAACTTGTCAACCACGTGTGTGTGTGTGTGTGTGTGTGTGTGTGTGTGTGTGTGTGTGTGTGTGTGTGTGTGTGTGTGTGTGTGCGAGCGTGGGTCGATGCAGGGGCGTGAGGACGTGGGAGTGACTGCCGGAGTCTTACAGTTAGGCGGCGCGCAGTTCAAGCTCCTCGCAGACCCTCCCGGCGGCGCAACACAGGCCAACGCGGCGCCCAGCAGGCATTCACGCCCCTCAGAGCCTCGTGGGGCGCTGCCAAGCCGGGTGGAGTGACGGTTTTGTTGTGAGCTGGTGGTTCTATAGCGGGTGGAGAGGCTGTGGAGGGGAGCGGGAGGGTTACAGGGGTGAAGGAAGGGCATCTGGGCACCAACACACTGAGGTCAAAGTCCGCTCAGCTTCCCGGGTTTTGTAGAGGTTAGGACGCCACGCTTCGGAGAGTTTGACCTCTTCAGTACAGGGACGCACTTTTATCCAGAGTATGGGTGTGATTTGATGATTTTACTTAAACTAGGGAGGGTCTATGGAGGTCAGAAGATTAATGGTCAGAATCTTCACTATTTTCATCCCCACATAAATTTCTGAAGCTGTATAAGATCGTCAAGTAGTAAGCAGAACGAATATGAAAGCGCGTCAAGGCACTGAAGGGTCTAAGGTGCTGTCTGGTGTACTGTTTCCATACAATGACTTAGAAAATCGTGACGTAGCGTTGTCTAGGAGCTTAAGAGTTATGGTTCTGCTTGCAATAGATAATGAGCGTTATTAAAAAAATGGAGCCAGAAGAAAACGAATTATGAAAGGCACATAAACACAGCAAACACAGCATAATACACCCAGGTAACTATGGTACAAGAACAGCATTACAAGGAAGGTGAGCATGAAGTCTTCGCTGTGGTTCATATTACACGCAATCCTTA
The DNA here is from genome assembly GCF_017591435.1 of Portunus trituberculatus. NCBI lineage: Eukaryota > Metazoa > Arthropoda > Malacostraca > Decapoda > Portunidae > Portunus > Portunus trituberculatus. Next base: position 8,551,554 of record NC_059303.1, read on the forward strand.
TTTATTTTGATTACTTTTGCTTCAGTAACCGCAGCAGCAGCGTCGCCTCGCCAGACAGGCACCTCAGTACTCGCTCTCACTCTCGCCTCCATGCCATCGCTTTCGTAACACGCCACGCCACGGTTTCACTAAGTTTTCGCATTATTACTGTTACTTTTTGTTTTTTGTAATGGAAGGGCTAGAATACTATGTGGGTAATTATTCTCTTAACTAAACTCCATTCTGACTATCAATAAAGGAGTTACAATAATGTGAAGGTAACTGTTAATTTTACTAAACCCCATTCTGACTAACAATAAGTGATGTTGTGAGTTTGGGAGTCGCTTGTAGTACTGAATTTGTTAACACCTGAGTATATGAGGAAGTGACAAAGAGGAACGTAGTCTATGTTGAAATTTACAATACAATAATACAAGAGTAATTATTCTGCATTTACTTAATTCTAACTAGCAGCAGAGGAAATGGAGTTTGCTAATTTGTGACTGATTAATACAAGCAAGCGAGCAAAGACGAACCTAGTTTACGATGAAATTTGAATACAATAATGCAATAATTCACTGCATATACTCCATTCTCATTAGCAACAGAGAAAGAAGATTTTATTAATACCAGACTGAATAATAGAAGCAAGCGAGATGAGTGGAGTCTAATTGATTAAGAAAATGTTTTTAATCAAGCTGTTACAATAATGTGACTTACTATCTACTTTGCTAACTAAATTTTTTATTTATTCATTTTTTTTATTTATACAATGGGTTTTTCACGGTGATTTATGGGCTAAAGGGGATACTTTTTGGGGTACCTCCTATCTCAAAGCTCACCCGCTAGGAAACCGTTGCCTCGAGTGAGGAAGCCCAACCTACACTCGGACCGTGGACAGGATTCGAACCCGTACGCTTGGAGACCCCTCGGACCCCAAAGCACGCATGGTTCCACTGTACCACGACACAGAAAATGGAGTTTGTTAATACCTAAGAATCTAATAGAGGCAAGTAAGGGAGCAGAGTGAAGTCTAGTTAATTAATGACGTTACAATACTCTAAATAAATACTCACTTTACGAACTACATTTGAATTGACGGACGCAGGAAATAGAGTTTGTTTATACCTAACAGACTAATAGATGAAAGTGAGGGAGCAGAGTGGAGTCTAGTTAATTAATGACGTTACAATACTCTAAATAAATACTCACTTTACGAACTACACTTGAATTAACGACAAAGGAAATGAAGTTTGTTAATACGTACGATATTAATACAAGCAAGTAAGACTAATACAGGCAAGTAAGGGATCAAGATGGAGTCTAG
>NC_059303.1:8557859-8590359 GCF_017591435.1 Portunus trituberculatus
AGGGTGGGAAGAGGTGAATTAAAGGAGGGAAATAGAGTACAAAAAGAGAATAAGAGAAGAATAAGAGGACAGTAAAGGAGAAAAGAATGGGTAAAGAGTGGAAGGAAAGGTAGAGGATAGGAAGAGCTGAGTTAAAGAAAAGAGGAAAGGAAGTGAAGGAATTAAAATGTCACTTTCGTTAACAAATCAGCAACGCGCATCTTGGAACGCGGAATGCTAAAGATGAGAACAAGGAAATCACGTCACCTTGAGCGTTCTCTTTAGCGGAGTGTGACAGCTACAGTAAGTGTGTACCCTGAGCCGCGTGTCCCTCACTACCCTGTGTTTTGGTTCTCAGCTATTGAGACACCATAGAAAAAAACGAAAAGACTAATTACTTTTCTCTCTCTCTCTCTCTCTCTCTCTCTCTCTCTCTCTCTCTTTCAACTCACTACAAATAAATAACGCGATCAACTAAACCTTTCCTTAATCCTCAACACAGTAATCCCTTTCAAACACGATTATTCTCATAGATGTCTCTTACAATCATCAGTTACTTCTTTCCCCCTCTCATAACTCCCAGCAGCGCATTCAAGTGGCCAGGAAAGTCATAAAAGTCAGGTTAGGTGATGCGGGACACTGGGACAGGCAGCTATTTGAGAGTGCATCGCCTGGCATCCGCTGTGACCCTGAAACCTTGGAAAGTGGAACGAGAGAAGGATGGGAGAAAGGGAAAGGGGGACGGAGGAGTTAAATGAGGTGAGGGAGGACAAAGCGAGGGAATGTAAAGGGAAAGGGGAGAGTTAGATTAAGTAATGAGGGACAAAGGGTTGGTAAACACAGGATAGAGTACGTGAAGGGAGAGTTTATATAGTATAGTGATATAAGGCAAAGATAAGGAAAGAGACATGAAGAGGAGAAACGAATAGGTAAAGAGGAACACATAAAGAGAAAGGGAAGAGTTTAGAGTTTAGTGATTGACAAAAGGTTAGGAAATGAGGGAGTGTATGAAGGGAAAGTGAGAATTAGACGAGGTTATGAAGGACAAAGGGTGAATGGGGCGGAGGAAAAAGAGGTGCGGTTTGTAAAAGGGGAAAGGGAAGTTACAATGAAGATAAAGATTGAGAGGAAAAGAGGCAGATTATGTAACAGGAAAATAGAGAATGAGGGAAAGCAAGGCAGAGAGACTTTTTTTTCTCATGATAAGGTGAAATATTCTTTGATAAAATTTCGGTGATACGTAAACTAGAATAGAAAAAAAGTCGTATTGTTAATTGATATATATGCAAATAAAAAAAGTCCATTCTCGTTTGATAAAATGTTGGTATAAGTAAACTGAACACTTAAAAAAAATGTAATGATGATTGAAAGAAATAAAAAAATAAGACACTCTTTCCTTCATTCACAAATTTTGGTATGAAAAGTAAAACCGAGGGAATAAAAGTCTTGTTAACGCTAATTGATGCGCAGAGATGACAGACGCGGCTCATCTCTGTCTTAATGATGGTGAATACGCGCAAATTACCTCACAATCTTACAACCTTGAACGTTTTCGCCGCGTAATGACAAAGCATCGATTGAAGAAACAAGAAAAAGAAAAAGAAAAAGATAGAGAAGAGAGCAAAAAGATCAAGATGCACTCAAGGACAGAATGCACCAAAACAATAACCTGTAAACTGAGGAAACCAATTACGCGATTCACCTTTACCTGCCAAGGGGAAAAAGTGAGAAGGTAACAGTCATGCACCGCCCGGCCATCAACAGTCTGCTACAACACGAAGGAAAGCAGATCGTAAAATGACTCAAGAATAACGCCACTTCTGTTACCTTTTTCTTCCCGTCTTTTTTCCTTAAGTCTTTAGCTTTACTTACCATTACGAAGGTGAAATAGTACGATAATACGATACGGAAACATTTGCTTTAAGTTTTTATTTCTATTCTTAACTTTACTTTTACAAACCGAGAGAAAATGAATAATTATTATTATATATATTTTTCTTTTATGCAAGAGGGGAAGCTGGCCAAGGGCAACAACAACAAAAAGGCCCACTTGATTGTCCAGTTCCCTAAAAGAATCATAGAGTTATTCAAAGTCTGGGACAAGTGTCTTGTAACCTCCCTCTTGAAAGAAGTCAAGCCGTAGGAAGATGAAAATATAAAAGCAGGCAAGGAATACCAGAGTTTACCAGAGAAAGGTATGAACGATTGAGAATACTGGTTAACTCCTGCATTAGAGAGCACACACACACACACACACACACACCTATCCCCCACACACACAAAGGGACGCGGGCGAGCAATACAAGTCAACAACCGGAAGTGCAGCTCTGGGTTTTCATCTCGGCTGGGTTCGATAATGAGTCTCACATTATCCTAGCGGGTCCTTTGAATATCCCGCGGTAACTGTACGCTATTGTACTTCACTATACTTTTGACGCAACTATTGAGTGTGTGGGGGAGGGAGCATAATTGCTACTGTGCATATACTTTCTTTCAATTGCTACCGTTGTTATCTCTTTTTGCTGTTAATGAGTGTGAGAGATTAATTTAACTGAGTCTGTGGTAGAGTTCTGGTGGTGGTGGTAGTGGTGGTGGTGGTGGTGGTGGTGTAGGCGTGTAAGTGACGGGAGTGTGAGAGATAGGAGGTAGTGGTGGTGATGGTGGTGAAAAGGTCATTACTACGTGGTGTTTGTGTGTGTGTGATGTATGTAGGTGGTGACGGTGGTGGTGATGGTGATGTCTTGGGTGTTAGTAGAAGGAGAAGGAGAAGGAGGAAGAAGAGGAGGAGCAGGAGGACGAGGACGAGGACGAGGACGAGGACGAGGAAGAAGAAGGTGTTGAGGTGTGATGGATGGTGATGTCTTGGGTGTTAGTACTGGAGTTGAAGGAGGAAGAAGAGGAGGAGCAGGAGGACGAGGACGAGGACGAGGACGAGGAAGAAGAGAAGGACGAAGAAGAGAAGGAGATGGAGTAGTGATCTCAACATTAATTGTGATGATGATGTCGTTGGTGGTGGTGGTGGTGGTGGTGGTGGTGGTGGTGGTGGTGGTGGTGGTGGTGATGGTGGTGGTGATGGTGGTGGCCGGCAGGTGGTCAGCCGTGTATAAGCACTGCATTAATTATATATCTTGGTTCCCTTTCTTCTGGAGCAGCGGTGGTGTTGTGGTTTGTTCAAGGTGTTGTTGTTGTTGTTGGTGTTGTTTCTATTGTTGTTGTTGTTGATGTTGCTAGTTGAGGATATGGTGGTGGTGGTGCTTTGGTATGATGTGGTAAGTAAGTTCTATAAGCATCGTGGGAGTACTGTGGGTGGTGGTGATGGTGGTGGTGGTGATGGTGACAATAGGGTAGTTATAGTGAGGCAGCGCAGATTGGTGAAGGCAAAGAGAAGTAGCAAATAAGTAGATGGATAATGAAGATGTGGAGAAGTGGAGATATAGTGAAAAAGGAACAGAGAAATGGAGAGAATTACAAATGCGAATGGAGAATAATGAAGTGGAGGAGTAGAAGAAATTATGGAAGGATAGTGGATGAGAAGTGGACGGACAAGATAGTGAAGTAGGAATGAAGAGGAAAGATAGATAAAAATAGGAGAAAGAAACCTGAAATAATGAAATAGGTTAAGTTTGGTAAGATAAGGTAAGGTAAGATAAGGTTAGGTAAGGTAAGCTTTGGTGAGGTTAGGTTAGGTATGGTAAGGTAAGGCAAGGTAAGGTTAGGTTAGGTTAGGTAAGATTGGGTTAGGTAAGGCTGAAAGGATGGATATGACAATAGATAGTGTAGGAGTGAAAAGCAATAAAGGATGGGCAGAGGTGGAGGAGAGGTGGAGTAATGGCGTGGGAATAGTGGAGTAGGATGAGGAAGAGTGGGCGGGTATGGTGGTGATGGTGATCCGGCTTGACATTATTATTATTGTGGTGGTGGTGGTGGTGGGAGTGGAGGTGAGGGCCTTCCAAGGGTACCGTTGTCCTCCCTTGGGCCCACGCCTAGACTGGAGCCTTCGTCGCCCACGCTTGCGTCCACGCCCTTCCCGTTGCCACACACTCCCCTCTGCCACATACACACGCCAATTGTTTCCCTTTTCCCCATCAACAGTCGTAGAGAGTTACCTTCAAATCGCAAGTAAAGCCAAGTTGGTAAGGGAAGTTAAAATGTCTGACACGTAGGTTGATTTTTAAGGCAGTTTTTTGCGTGGTAGTCGACAAGGGGCGGCGAGGCGAGGGGCGGCGTGGCCTTGAGGCGCGGGCACTGGCGGTCGGTTTTTTTTCCTCGAGGGGTAATGGTCTGAATATCACAAAGTTACCACCCTGAAGAAGGAAACTTTACTAATTTAATCTTTTGACTTTGTACCAGAATATTACGTCTTAGCGCGCTGAGAGACACGTCTGGTTTTAATAATGAAGTCTTGCAATGACATTTTAAAACAAGTACATAACATACAGCCTTTGCCTGACCTGATTTCGAGACATTAATACGAGGAGACAATACATGCCATGTCTAATAAAACATACCACTTCCTTCCCCCGAGTCACACTGCGTCATGCAAGTAAATACCACGAGGGCCGCGGGGCATGCAGTGCCTGGCTACCTGTGAGTCATGCACCAAGAACTTCCAGAACTGACTTAAGCTGACACTCCCAAGGGCGCGGCGGATCCTGGGCAGCGTAACTAAGACGACACGCTGAGGGAGTTTCTGTGTCAACTCTACGTATACGCTAGGCTAAACTCAGTGCCAGGGGAAGCAATCTAGACTAGACACAAACACACACTCACGTACACCTGCCTCCCTCAGCCCCAATGCGACAAAAGACCTCCCTACCAGCCCTGAATTATTACGTAAGGTAGAAGCAATTAATCCTTTTCAGCGTGTAATTCCAGGTAACAGTGGCACTCTCACATCCACCTCTCACATATGACGAAATCGCTCCCTTCCATCCATCTGCTCCTGGCACTCCCCCTGCCAACCCTGACCCTTTTCCGGCCCTTCCCATCACACTCCGGCCCTCATCATGCATCCAACACGTATTACAAGTTATGAAAAGGGTCCCTATGTAACAAAATACCAGGTAGCCATGTCGATATAGGGAGTGCAAGCCCAGTGAGGGAGGTGTGTGGGTTGGGTGTTCAAGGCCTTCCTCTCTCCACACAACCTCGCCCCACCTCCACTCCTGGGCTCTGTGGGTGCCTCCTGGCCCTCTCCGACGCCCACTCACTCAAAAAAGGAACAAAATGGGTACTTACCAGAAGGAATATCGCAGCTGCTGGGGAATCCATGACTGCAAGGAAAGATAAAATACGTGAGAATCTTGCATGAGTGTGAAAGTGAGAGAGTGTTCACTTCTTACGGCAGCGTTCACGTCACTACAAACACAAGGCCTCGTCTCCGCTCCCTTACCTAGTAAATCCACCGGGTTCTCTCACCAATGGGTCTCGTGACACCTTAGGACTGCATAGAACAAATTTTGGCACGACACGACTTGATTATCCAAGACAAATCGCTCGTGTTTCACGGAGGCTTACTAGACACACTCTCACTCCACCGCCATCTTGGACCCTCGCTGCCAGTCCGACATGGCGACCACCTACGCCAGACGAAAGTGAGCGACACCCGCGAGAAACTTCTCCTGCTCTTCGTATGTTCCAAAATGTATCGCGCAAAGACAACCAGACGGTAGTTAGGAACGCTGCCGTGGGAATGTTTGTACCCTATGGAGGCACGTGTGTTGTGTCGCGAGTGTTGCTGTGGTGTGTGTGTGAAGGGAACTCATGGCGCCTTACTGGACGGCTGGAATGAAAACACCGCCATGTGTTCTGTGTGTACATATGTGAAAACTTCCTAACGCTGGTCGCGACGCCCCACACAGAGTTGGCAGTTGTTGAAAAGTGTCGAATTTCGCTTTCATGAAAATCGTAAGTATAAAAACAACAAAACATTATAAAGGTAACTAAACTGAGACGGATAAAGCTCTAATATGATTAATGCTGCTAAATATAACCATGAAAATACAGGTAAGCATGCTATGAGTACTTTTACCACTCCTGGTGCTACGGAACATTACGTAAGACACATTACGAATAATGCCACTACCAAGACCTTTCAACCTCCAATTTCCTTCGCCCACAAACACACCTGAGCAGCACACGTGGCATCAGCGCCCTGCCACCCTGCCACCTTGCTGATGACACTAATGGTGGAGAGACTAGTGACGTCACGCTTAGTCTTCGCCAATCACCGCGCCCTGCCATGCACTCAGCTTGCATGGCACGCACCACCACACGTCACCACGGACACACTTCCATTAGCGACAGGACACAAGAAAAGAAACTCAACGAAAACGGATCAAAGGAAAGAAAGATAAAATATGCAAAATCAATAATCTCGTTATGCAATATAAATCACATAAGGAACATTCATTATAGAAAAAATGAAAATGAATAAAAAAAAAAACGGAATAAAAGCAGAAATCAAGAATAGAAATCAAATTAAAAGAAAAAATAAATAGAGAAGGAGATTGATATTTTTCTACATATATCCATGATAATTTTTAATATCCTACCTTTCTTAAGTAAATCAACGAATAAATAAATGGATAAATGGATAAAAATACAGACATACACAGCAATAACTACAATATGTGCAATATCTTACAAAAATAATAAATAAATAAACGAGGAAAATATTGTGCTGTTCAGTAATGTGTGTGTGTGTGTGTGTGTGTGTGTGTGTGTGTGTGTGTGTGTGTGTGTGTGTGTGTGTGTGTGTGTGTGTGTGTGTAAAGAGCAGGCAGGTCATCTCATCTCTACCATCCCCTCCCCTCCCACCCCCAATCCCCTTTGAGTCAAAATAGGTGCGTGTGACGTGTACGAAACATGACCCAAGCCTTTTAAGCCCACGCGGGACGAACAACAAAGGGCAAACGTGTTATCCTTTCCTCGCTGACATTCTGCTGCTGCTCTTTGCCACCCCACCCCTATTACCCCTTACCCCCCCACCTGCCATGGATAGGTGACGACTCCCCCCTCCTGTCTTACCCCCCAGTCACCATCACCATCACCTTCTTATATGTTGGTGTCATTGTCATCATTATCATCGTTGTCGTTATCATGATGTACTTTGCAAATTTCGTCATTATCGTCATCACCATCCATTATCACCACTATCACTGTCACTATACTATTCTCGCTAACACTGTGCTATGCTTACTACTCACTATCACCATCATTAATACAGCATCACCATTAACACTACATAATGCCATCATCACCACTAACTACACCAACACCACCACCACTATCATCATCCTCACCATCACCACAGCACCATACATCCTCACCACCACGACCATCCTTACCACATCCAACACCATCATTACTCCACTTCTACCACCAACACCACCACCGCCCACAGCACCTACTGACACAGCAACGCAACACCAAGACAACAAACACCTCAGTTAGCTAATTCGCAGACGGGTTAACCTTACAATTCAAAGGTGTCACAGAGAGTCGGACATCAAAAGCTTATAACGTCGTACTACTTAATGACAGGCAACAACAAAGAACACAAAGGAGAGAAACAAACATACAGCAGCAGACTTATTGGTCCATTAATCTTTCAGTACTGGAACTCATTTTTACCTTGATTTTTGGGTACGATTAGACCATTTCATTTACACTAGGAAAGGTCTATGGTGGTCGGAAGATTAATGGCCACAGTCTTCACTATTTCTATCCCCCACACATGAGTTTCTGAAGCTGTGTAAAATCACCAAATAGTAAGCAGAATGAATATGGAAACGCGTCATGGTACTGAAAGGGTTAAGTTATATTTTTTATATAATGACTATACTGGTACACTAATAAAAATAATAATACTTGAATAGGAGAGTAAAAAAAAAGACTAACTGTAACCTTAACATTTTTTTCACACCATCTCTAACCTTTGAAAGTGACTCATACACTTTTAATCATGCATATTTAGCGTTCACTTAAGAAAAAATAAGTAAAACGAAAATACTGCAGTTTTTTTTCCCAGGAGAGGAAATTATAAGGTTAGGAAGGAAAAAGGGAAGAGAGGAGGGGGAAGAGACGGGCGGTGATGCGGTCAAAGAGAAGGAGAAAGGAAGGGCAGTACGGTTAAAAGGAATGGGAGGGGGAGAGAGAGAGAGAGAGAGGAGCGAAGAGGGAAAAAGAGGCAGGAGAGGAGAAAGAAGGCATGAGAGGGAGGCACTGAAAGAGAAAAGTAGCAACAAAGGCAGTAATTCATCTTTTAAAAATGTTGGTATGCATTGTGGAGGAGGAGGAGAGAAGGAGGAGGAGGAAGAGAGGAGGAGGAGGAGGAGGAGGAGGAGGAGGAGGAGGAGGAGGAGGAGGAGGAGGAGGAGAAGGAGGAGGAGGAGAAGGAGGAGAAGGAGGAAGAACAAGCTGTAGGAGCGTTGGAGGGGCGTAGGGAAATCAAAGAATGAAGGAGAGAAAGAAAATATCATAATAGGTAAAAGTATGTCTATTTTTCCTGGATTATCATTCTTTAGCATTAAAAAAATCAGAACTTATGAGATTGAGGAAGACTGAGATAGAATTTTAAGAAACAGTTTTGGTGCTGAGACTTGGTGACAGCTGATCACTTGTCTTCGATCTTTATAGTGTAGTATGGAATGCTGGGAAATCTCAGGGGTATTGTCAGCGGTATTTCTCCCTCTCTCCAGAACATCACCACCAGCGCGGACCATATCAGAGCTGCCAAGTTCAGAATCAGCAGCAGAAACAGGAAGAGGAAGAACAGATATCTCAAACAAAGGGCTTTCCTCTTCGCTCGTCTTCTTTGCCTGGACAGGTAAGTACGATCCCCATAGGGCGCCACGAAGCCAGAGGACCAGGTGGCGCTGGTGACTTGGAGGGGCGCCTCTCCGTCCTTCGGGTAAGGGTACGGCAAAAATTTGTCCAGGCAATGTTCTCCAGGATGGATCACGAGTTTGCCAGATTTCTCTACGGGACAGCGCCACCACTCCACGGAGTCCGGGGTCACGTGCTCCCCTGCCAAGACTCGCTCCTTCCTTACCACAGCGTCATCCATGGCCCTGATGAGCCGCACCTCTACGGACAGTAGGTTCCCATAGGAGGTTGAGGTGGTGTAGGCGTTGCTGGATCCCTGCTTGGCCGGGGAAGTGCCGCCCTCGTTCACATCTCTCTTGCCGGCGAAGTTAAGTCTTATACAAAATGGCATGCCCGCAAGTTTTGAAAGTCTGGTAAATTAAAGAATATTCTAATTCATCTTCATGTTGGAACAATTTATCATTCATTGTTTTTCTCTTGCACCGCAGACACCTCCTCACCATCTCTCTCAATATGAATGGAAGACGTTCAGCCTTTTGTCTTCCACATCTTTACATAAGCAGTGCAAATGATGCTTATATTCCTTAAAGATTTCTACACGTTGTCTGTAGCTCCACTTTTTCGTCTCTGATATGTCTACAACAACAACAGTAACAACAACAACAACAACAACAACTATTACTACTACTACTACTACTACTACTACTACTACTACTACTACTACTACTACTATTACTACTACTACTACTACTGCAACTACTATTTCTTCTATTATTACTACAACTACAACAAAAACAACAACCACATCAATTTCTTTTACTACCACCACTATACTATACTACTACGTCTCCTCCTCCTCTTCTAATACTATTACTACTAATACTTCTGCAGCAACATACTGTGAAACAGAGCGAAACCATGAAATATGCTCATCTCTTCCGACATGATTTTCACCGCAAGTGTCACGTGATCTAAGTTCCCCGCTGCGGCGCTGGTGCATGGCTGTCACCGCGAGGCACAGGACAGGAGTAGGAGGGAGGAGCAGGTGGAGTACTCCTTGGCCCTCCCTTTACCCCACAAAGGACGCTGCAAGGACACCGCCGCAGCCCCAGGTAGGCAAGATGGTGGCTACGCTTCCCTCTTGGTCATAACACCTGAATTTTCAACGCTTTCATGTTCCTTTAATGTTTCCACGCTTTAATGTTCCAACGTGTGTAACCTCCAGCTCTGTGTTGTTGCTCTGCCTTCCCTCTACGCATCTCACTGCACACAAGAGGCCTTTTGCTATTTCATGCTCAGAGGAATAAATATTTGTTCAATTTGCATATGTTTCAGAAGGTTACTCGCCAAACACAACAAAGTAGCTAATAAAATCATTTGCAGGGAAGCTGTGAGTGAAGGAGTCTCTTAAGGATACAATTTCAGCAGCGGAATGTTGTGGGAAGGAAGGGAAGCTGGAGTGGTGAGGTGACGTGGAGAGGAAGAATAGTGAAGTTCTGAGAGACATTTTACATAAGGTGAGTCTTGGGTTACACTGCGCCGCACGGTCACCTGTCAGGAATATCTAAGGTGAGAGAAGCTGAAGTGATAAAGTAGTTAAGGTAAGGAAAGGAGAGTTAAGAGAGGTGCAGGACAACATTTTTTTTTTACGACCTTCACCTTGACTGGTAAAGAAGAAGAATCTGCACTTACATTTCTTTTTGTGGTGTTATTATTTTTTTCATATATGTGATGGTTGGGACGCTAAAGACAGGATGAAGCTTACCGCTATTACCGTAGAGATCCTTGCACCACCACCACCACCACCACCACCACCACCATTGCTACTACAATGAACACCAACAACATGACAACAATTACACCACACGCCAGTTGCAGGTGTGGATTACAAAGGGAAGCAATCACACATCCTCGCACACCTTCCCTTTAGAGTACCACCACCTTTTTCTTCCTAGTCACGAAGGGAGCAGCAGCAAGGGAGTGATGACCTGGGTGTTTTGTAGTCCCGAGGAGCACACTGACAGATTACACCCTACAAAGCCATTAGGAACCACGCAGCGTGAAGTCAAGGAGCTCAGCCACGGACAACTGATGTGTTTTTGCATCATGAAGGTTTCTCCGAGTGATTCTGGGAAGTGTTCTCACGGGATTGACTTGTAATCTGATCAAACGGAAACTTTCTTATTCTAGACTGAATTGCGACTTTATTGCACAAAAATTCAACCTCTCTAACTTTTTTCTTAACTCTTAGCTGGCAAGAAAACTTCCCTTCAAACTTTATTGCAGTTTTATTAGGCAAAGTTATTATCGTGAACTCAATAACTGTTTCCTTGTAAGAGTAGGAGTTATTTTCTTAGGATGAAAATAATCATAATCTTTTAGTTTGCAATTTCTCGCCATATTACATCATTACATAATCTTCATAACGGCTACGTGATTTTTGCAAACGTTCTGTACAATAATTTAGTTTCCAGGCAAAATATTTCACGCATTCAAGTAAAACTTTCCTTAAAAAAGAACAATTTTCAAAGCACTTGAATGTTATGCTTTCCTTCATTCATCCATCCCTTGACACCTTGATGAGGGAGGAGGGCAAGAAACAACAATTCAGGATAAGGAAGCGTGCTGAGAACCATAAACAATTTCAGTGCATTATTCACGTCTCAGTTTTTGCGCTTCCTAGCAGAGTAGAGTCTTCCATCATGACCTCAGAAAACCACCAAGACTGCAAGAAAACAGATCACATTTTTTTGCGGCTTCGACAAACATCCTCCTGTATTTGTTTCCGCAAGAATGAAAACAAGAAGATTGAAAAAATTTAGTGTGGTGATCTATTTCCTTGGCTTATTTGCTTGTTCCTGGTTGAGAGGGAGACGACAAAGGGCTGTGAGCTCTGCCGTGATTCATGTTGCTGATGGCGCGGTGAGCTTATTTCTTCCTTCCAGTGCTTCGTCAGCCAACCCGCGGAAAGGTTTTGCTTTTTGTATACAAGTAAGAAATGATAAGCGAGAGAGAGAGAGAGAGAGAGAGAGAGAGAGAGAGAGAGAGAGAGAGAGAGAGAGAGAGAGAGAGAGAGAGAGAGAGAGAGAGAGAGAGAGAGAGAGAGAGAGAGAGAGAGAGAGAGAGAGAGAGAGAGAGAGAGAGAGAGAGAGAGAGAGAGAGAGAGAGAGAGAGAGAGAGAGAGAGAGAGAGAGAGAGAGAGAGAGAGAGAGAGAGAGAGAGAGAGAGAGAGAGAGAGAGAGAGAGAGAGAGAGAGAGAGAGAGAGAGAGAGAGAGAGATTAAATTTGGTATTGAATAAGGTTGTATCACTTTTATCACACACACACACACACACACACACACACACACACACACACACACACACACACACACACACACACACACACACACACACACACACACACACACACAATCATGCTCAAGTACAATAACTATCATCATCGCCACTTTAAAATGATTCCAACGAAGGATAAAAGCATTCTTCAAGACTTAGGGTGAAACAAAAGTCAGACACCACACCACACTAACTCGAAGACGTCTTAATAGTGAAGCTACGAGAAGAAAACTAACAAATCTATCAAATTCCAACTATTCCTGGATTCGAACCCGTGTCCTGTAGTCTGTGCCGAAAGGAAACTATTGCTACATCACCAGGCTACAGAAAAACATCGAAACTTTGAAATAAATAATAGAAAAAAAAGGAAAATTTATCCGAAGCAACAATTTCACACAGGAAGAGAAATGCAAGAGAAGGGAAAAAAGGAAAAACTAACAGCAACAAGGCGGAGCAGCAATATCTACCAGTGAATCTTAGACCACAGTAACTCGAAGACGTCTTGATGGTGAACCTACGAGAAGAAAACCAACAAATCAAGCACATTCCAACTCTTCCTGTATTCGAAGCCGTGTCCTATCTGTGCCAAAAGGAAACTATTGCTACATCACCGGACTACAGAAAAAAAACATCGAAACATTGAAAAAAATAAATAGAAAAAAAAGGGAAAATATCTATCCGAAGCAACAATTTCACACAGGAAGTTGGACTGTCACGGTGATGGGGAAGAGAGATACAGCAGAAAAAAAATGAAAATAGAAAAAAATAACAGCAACAAGGCGGAGCAGCAACATCAGCAACATCTACCAGTGAACCTTTGAGAGCCTCGTAAAGGAAAGAAAAAAAAAATGTAGAAAATCGTAGAGCAAGAAGGAAGAAGATGGCTTGATGGTGAGGTAATGGCGGGTGATTCAGGAGCAGCCTTTTCCCGTCAGCACCAGCCAGGGACCAGAAATAACAGGTTGAGGAAGAAAGACAATTTGACGGCGTGTCTTTCCTTCTGTATCTCTCCTGAAGGCCACCAAGACACAGCCACGCCACCACCGCCACACTCCGGAGGCAATGACGCGCTTCGGTGATAAACTATTGAGTATCATCTTCCTCATTCCTTCTTCCTGTCCTCCTCCTCCTCCTCCTCCTCCTCCTCCTCCTCCTCCTCCTCCTCCTCCCCCTCTTCATCTTCAACGATCACCTTCCTTCTGCACTTCACTTCCTCTTTGTGATTGTTTTTGTTACTGTATTACTGTAAGTGATATTCATATTGTTCTTTTTCTGCTTCTCTTTCATCTTCCCTCCTCTTCCTTTTTTAGCCTTCCTCCTGAATTTCTTCTTTTTTTTCGTTTTTTTTATTGTTATTTTGATTTTTTTTGCTTTCTATTTCTTTGTTGTTCTTCTTATTTTTGCTCTTTATCATCGTTCTCTTCTTTTCTATTGCCTTTCTTGATACCTCCTTGAAAACATTCTAAATCTTTTTCTAAGTTTCTTTTCTGTTTTTCTAATCAATTTCCTGTTTTTTATTCATTCATCCTTTATTTCTTTTTCAATTCTTCTTCTTCTTCTTCTTCTTCTTCTTCTTCTTCTTCTTCTTCTTCTTCTTCTTCTTCTTCTTCTTCTTCTTCTTCTTCTTCTTCTTCTTCTTCTTCTTCTTCTTCTTCTTCTTCTTCTCCTCCTCCTCCTCCTCCTCCTCCTCCTCCTCCTCCTCCTCCTCCTCCTCCTCCTCCTCCTCTCTTTATACTCACTTTTCACTTCCTTTCTCCTATACTTAAAAAAAAAAAAACTTAAAAAACAAACCACTAAGACATGCATTTCTCTGTTGCGTGTCTATGGCTCGTATTCTCAAACACTTCTATGCTTCACCTCCGCTATTTTAGAAGGTTTTACGGTGATTTCACAGTTCTAGCAGCAGATGGACAAGATTTTTACATTATTAACTGGAGAAACACTCTTGAAAATCCCACTAATCATCTCTGTGGCCTTGGAAAATTGTCGTGGTGAGAGAGCAGAGCGTTTCTAAATACGAGTCTATGTGTGATTTGTTGTCTCTACCTGTCTCCTACCTGTGCTGCTCTTTACCCCCCTTGCTTGCTCTCCCTACCTTCAAGGACGAGGGAGCACCTGTGACACAAGCATGATGGCGCCTCCAGGGTCAGACCTCGCTTTGCATGATGTATGTAATGCCGGATGAGCTGAATGCTAAGTGATCACGAGGAAAAAGAAAATATACGATGCTGAAGGAGACGGAGTTGGTGACAGGAAAATGGTGATACATGTAGGATAAAAAGGAGGATATATGTACAGTACTATAGGAAAAAATGATGGCAGATGGTGATAATGATGAATAAACGATGAGAAAGTAAAGGTACGGGATAAAAGTAGATAGTTAACATATGAAAGATAGAAAAAAAAGGAACATATGGTAAAAGAGGAGGAAAAAATGTCACAAAGGGATAATAAACATATAATGAAAAAAAATAAACACGAATACAAAAGAAGGAAAGAGAACTAGGAAAAAAAAAAGACAATTAGTAATATATAGCAAAGTAGGAAAAAAAAAAAACACATTTACTTTTTTATGTAAGAGGGAAACCCGGCCAAGGGCAACAAAAACTGTGATAAAAAAAAAAAAAAAAAAAAGGCCCACTAAGATGCCGGTCCCCAAACAGGGTGAAGTAAATGTGGTAAGAATGGGAGTCCGAGGATTGCAAAGGAGTCATATTTTTTCTCTTTCCTGATCTTAAACTTTGCGTGAAAAATGTACGTGTAGTTAGATGCATGTAGTTTTGTGTGAAGGAGGAGAGTTGTCTTTAGGCTGTGACACAAACAAAAGTCAGATACTACAGCGCACTAACTCGAAGACGTCTTAATGGTGAACCTACGAGAAGAAAACTAACAAATCTAACACATTCAAACTATTCCTGGATTCGAACCCGTGTCCTGTCCTCTCTGTGCTGAAAGGAAACTATTGCTACATCACCAGGATATAAAAAGAACATAGAAACTTTAAAAAAATATTAGAAAAAAAAGGGAAAATCTATCCGAAGCAACAATTTCACACAGGAAGAGAAATACAAGACAGAAAAAAAAGGGAAACGTTTAGTGAAGTCACGAAGACATAGGAAGTAACAAACATGTATACTGAAACATATATACTGAAGAAGGAAGATGAAAAGATATGAGAGAAGTACAAAAGTATACGATAAAAAAGATAATTAATAAAAAGCTATAGAATCAAGAAGCAAAGACAGTGACTCAACATTTTGATAGCAGGAAAACAAAAATTGGAGAAAAATAAAAGGGTGAAACTTCAAAAATAAAAATACTGAGGAAGAAAAAAAGAAAGAAAAAAAAAAAAAAAAACGCACGACAATGACAGTGAAGAATCGTTTAAAGAATCAAAACCTACAAGAGCGAGAAGCAGCGACACGCACTCTTAACTTCAATAACACACACACACACACACACACACACACACACACACACACACAGCCCGGTAGCTCAGTGGTTAGAGCGCTGGCTTTAAAAGCCAGAGGACCGGGGTTCGATTCCCCGGCCGAGTGGAGATATTTGGGTGTGTCTTCTTTCACGTGTAGCCCTGTTCACCTAGCAGTGAGTAGGTACGGGATGTAAATCGAAGAGTTGTGACCTTGTTGTCCCAGTGTGTGGTGTGTGCCTGGTCTCAGGCCTATCCAAAGATCGGAAATAATGAGCTCTGAGCTCGTTCCGTAGGGTAACGTCTGGCTGTCTCGTCAGAGACTGCAGCAGATCAAACACACACACACACACACACACAAAGACATACATACATACATACTGACAGACAGACAGACAGACAGACAGACAGGCACACACACACACACACACACACACACACACGCCCGGTAGCTCAGTGGTTAGAGCGCTGGCTTCACAAGCCAGAGGACCGGGGTTCGATTCCCCGGCCGGGTGGAGATATTTGGGTGTGTCTCCTTTCACGTGTAGCCCCTGTTCACCTAGCAGTGAGTAGGTACGGGATGTAAATCTAGGAGTTGTGACCTTGTTGTCCCGGTGTGTGGTGTGTGCCTGGTCTCAGGCCTATCCGAAGATCGGAAATAATGAGCTCTGAGCTCGTTCCGTAGGATAACGTCTGGCTGTCTCGTCAGAGACTGCAGCAGATCAAACAGTGAAACACACACACACACACACACACACAGAGAGAGAGAGAGAGAGAGAGAGAGAGAGAGAGAGAGAGAGAGAGAGAGAAGATAGCAAAAGAAGATAAAGCGTGAGGGAAGAAGGAAGGACGAAGAGTGGGAAGGAGGAGGAGGAGGAGGAAGAGGAAGAGAAAGAGAAGGAGGGAGAGGATGGAGCGTCTTCGTCCCCGACCTTGAAGGAGCACCAGTGGAGGGAAACATTAAGATTCCTCCACCATTACACCGTGACGAGAATATACCTTTTTTATTCCCACGCTGGACAGGATCTGGTTTCCATTCCACGTGACAAGGAGCGAAGTGGCCCAACAATACGCCAATACCCGGAACACAAACACGAATTCGCTTACTACCTTAAGGGCTTCAACACTCCCTCCGGCGGTAGGTGTGCTGTATTTAGAAGTATCCCAAGGACACACCAATACCCCGAACACGAAGTCACTTGCTACTTTAACCCTTTCACTGCGACACGAACCAATGAACAGCAACAGAAATAATCCATGAAATCTAAATCAGCATCTACAGGAAAGAAGGGATTAAAAATAATAGAGCTTGCGATTTCTATCTAGGTTAAAGATTGGAGGTGGCTATAGAACAAGTAGAAAGGTGCCCGAGTGATTAGTAATTAAATTAAATTAAATTAAATAGAAGTCAAAGAGTTAAGGGCCTCGACAATCGCTCCGGTGGTAAGCGCGCTGGAGTTACGTGACAATGTAGCTGACGTGGCCTGATCCGCTCCGCCGCCAGCCAGCAGTGTAAACAAAGGGACAAAGGCTGTGAGTCAGGTGTGGCCAGGTGCGAGGTAAGAAAATAATAGGACGCGAGAGGAGTGATGGTGTCTGTATCATCCTCAAAGCCATGTCTCAGTGAATGATTGCTGAGACAGATACTTGATACTTGGGAGGAATGTTTTCAAGAAGGATGTTTCGGCTTTCAAAACACTTATTCTCTGCTTTGTGATTAAAGCTTTCGACGCTGTACAGGTTCCGGCACCACTAAGTGGGCCTATTTCTTATAGTAAATCTTCTGTGCTCCTCCTATATAAAGTAAATAAATAGAATAAATAATACACAAACAGAATAAAGAGTAATACAAATAACAATAGTTAGATAATTGTGAAAAAAAATTACGTAGATAGATGTATATAAATAGACAGAAAAACAGCTAACGCGACACATAGACAGTGAGACCGACAAAGAGAAAAACACATACACAAAGAGAGATAGATAGACACGCAAAAAGATAGACAGAAACTAACTGATAGATAAACAAGACAAAATAATAGACAGATGGTACATAAAAAAAGCAGAACACGGAGATCGATGAAATGTGGCGAAATAGAGAAGGAAAAAGTCAATAATAAAGATTTGGCATGAAGGTGAAGGAAGCAATGGTCGTGGCGGCAGAGGGGAAAGTGTCCGGGTCGGGTAAAAGGAGAACGAAGAGAAAACTGCAATAGTACAATAGTCTACGGGAATCATACGTACATTTAGATCGTTTCTACCCACACAAGGACACACACACACACACACACACACACACACACACACACACACTCTCTCTCTCTCTCTCTCTCTCTCTCTCTCTCTCTCTCTCTCTCTCTCTCTCTCATTTTGTCCTTCACGTCCAACGCATTCATAAATATAACATTATCATTATTCCAGCGGGGAAGAAGACTTTACAGCTTAAGTCAAAACGAAATTCACACACACAGACACACACACACACACACACACACACACACACACACACACACTAAAAATATATACTTAGCGTTTTTTGCCTCGCCTCTAAATAAAAAAAAAAATAATACATTGATGAACAAACTACCCACAACCACGATTCAAATAGTGCTGACATGTCGAAACCTTCCAATCTTTCTGTGATATACTTGTTTTTCCACATGTCTGTCCTCTCTACATTTACTACTTGAAATTATATCCATCCTTCTCCTTAACTTTTTTGTCATTCTTGTCTTTCTACCTGTTCTCCTTTTTTCTTCAACTACCAGACATCACTTCTTGTCTTTCTACGTGTCTTTCATCTCGTTTTATATTTGCGTTTCTACAAGCTCTCCTTCTCTATCTCCTTCTCTTTCCTTTGTTGTAGATATGGTGAAGCGGGGTAGGAAAACAGGGAGGAGACGTGGATGCGTGGATGGGATGAAGAGTGATGGCAGGGTGAAGCGAACTGGTAAGCAGAAGGCGGTCCTGCTTCCCTCAAGGCGTGAAGGTGAAGGTCAGCTTGTCTCAGGTGAAGGCAAGGTCAGTGCACGTGGAACCACAAAGATTGGGTGAAAGGAAGGTATGAGAGGCTAGGTAGCTTGCTATGGGTATACATTTGTGTCTTAGGAACGGTTACCCAAAAGATTTATTACGAGTATGTGTTGTATCTTAAGTGTTTTCGTCTATTTTTTTTTATCTGAAGGGTTTGTTGTAAGTACCTGTTTTTTTTGTTAAAAGTACCTCTCTCTATCCTAGGTCAGTATTCATAATCACTTTGGTCTCTCGCCATCAATACTTTCAAAAGGCTCTGGTTGAAGATATTCATGTTTTTAAGGATATTTTTGTGTTTCGGTGATGGAGAATCAAGATTTTTCAGTTCTTATACGGAGAAACTGTCCTGAACACCTGGTTAGTCGTTTCTGTGGCCTTGGAAAACTGTCGTGAGAAATATGGGCGTTATATGCGTTTACCACAGAAAGTTCATAAGGTTTGTCTCGCGCATCTATTCTATTAGTATTTTGCTTGCCTTTATTAAGAGTTTATACAAAAATAGCCAGTCATAAATTTGCTTATATCTTGCCTAAGTTTGCCAAGGGTTTATCCAAAAAGTTTAGCCACAAGTTGCTATCTACCTATCCTTCTCCCTGATTTTCTATTTGTCATTCTTGTCTTTCTACATGTTCTACTTTTTTCTGCTTCTTTTACCATACATTCTATCTTTCTTAATGTCTTTCTTTTAGCGCGTTTAACCCCTTCAGTACCGGGAATCATTTCTACTGAGTTTTGGGTATGAATGGACGATTTTATTGACATTAGGAAGTGTCTATGAAGGTCAGAAGATTAATGGCCAGAGTTTTCACTATTTTAATCCTCACATACGTTTTTGAAGCTGAATAAAATCACCAAATAGTAACCAGAATGAATATGAAAACGCGACATGGTAATGAAGGGGTTAAGCAAAGGTTTGATACGCAAGACATCAGCCTAAGAAACTCAGCAGAGGATCCCAACAAATGATACGTAGAAAAGTGGTCAGGTATTCTTGTGGATACCTGGTGAAAAGAAAAAGAATAAAAAAAGGGGAATTCCTGTTCTCAATATCGTTCTTGGTTCTTAGTTCACAAACCTCACTCAGTATGAACGGTTCTCTTCCCAGTATCTCGTTATATGAAGTAATGATAGAATATTCCCTGGTAATTCTTTCCTAGGTCGAGTTAATGCAGTATTATGAGAGCGAGTACGCTGAGTGTTGATGGAGCGCCTCGTCTCATTTGAACCCGTAATGACAGAGTGTGAGAGGCGGCAAAGGTTTACGTCCTCATCCATCATCTCTCAAGGGGCGGGGCGATTCCTTCTTAGACACACGGCAGCGGGGAGAGTGAAAATGTCCACCGCCTTCCCCATAAAACAATAAGACTCACACCAGTATTCTGAAACGCTTTGTTCTCTCACCATCACTGCTTTCATTGAGGATACTCGTGTTTTTAACCGCTTCAGTACTGGGACACATTTTCAAGTTGAGATTTGTGTACGATAGATAATTTTATTTACATTAGGAGGGCTCTATAGAGGTTAAGAGATTAATGGCCAGAGTCTTCACTATTTTACTCGCACACATGAGTTTTTGAAGTTGTATAAAATCACCAAATAGTTAGAAGAATGAATTTGGAAACGCGTCATGGTACTGAAGGGGTTAAGGGCATTTCTAAGGTTCTGATGATACATTGGAAAGATTTCTAGTTCATAAAAAGGAGAAACTGTTTTGAATACCCGGCTAGTCGTCTCTGTGGCCTTGGAAATTTGTCGCGGTGAGAGAGCAAGCAGTTTGTGAGTGTGAATACACGGTTCAGGTACAATTGGATGTTAATCAAGGACAGTTTGTTTATGGTTGTGTTGGTTTATGATTCGTGTCTTGAGAATAATATAAGGTGGAAAAAAAAATTTGTGTGGATGAAAAGAGAGGAAAAATATCCGTTATGTCTGCACAATATTGCAGTTTATATATTCTTTATCGTCCTACTTATCATCTTCCTTACATGTTTTTTCCCTCCTTTTTTTTTCTCTTTCTTCTTCCTCTTCTTTTCTGCCCGCTACTGAAAATTTCTAGTATAGCCTAATTTTCAGACCTTATTTGTATTCAGATAAAGTTTACTCTTTCTTTTTTACAACTACATAAGAAAAAAAAAATCACCACAAAAATGCATTGAACGAGTAAAAAAAAAAAAAACAATGTAAAAAAATAAAAAAAGTCTTTGTAAAATCAAGCTTGGTCGATATTTCCTTAGCACTGGTTGATCTGTTTGGAGGAAGAAAGACAGGCGATGTGAGCTTCTTGTGGTGTCAGTGTGTCTTGCGCGGCGTGAGGACTGTGACGGTCATGGCGCGGCGACAGGACTTGGTGGGACACGGGTACTATAATTGCTCCTGAACACGCGAGGCAAGACAAGGAGGAGGAGGCGACAGGGGTAAGAAAGGTGGGAGGCAGATGACAGAATAGGGAATAGGTAGAAGTGAAGGGAAGACAGGTATGTAAAAAGACAGACGGGGAAAAGGAGAGGCAGATATGTAGGAAGAGATAAATAGGAAAGAAGGGAAGATAGACAGAAATGGAGAAACAAGGAAAAGGAGGATCAGGCAGGAAGAGAGTGACGAGAAAGAAGTGACAAAGAAAAGATAAAGGAAAGGACAGATAAATTGGGATGAAAAAAGAGAAGTTTAGCAAAGAGAATCTGTAAAAGAGAAAAAAATAAGGAAGGTATAGATAGTAAAATAATACATAGACGAGAAGATAGGAGAAGATGGAGAGAGGGAAAGGAAACAAAGAAAGATATAGGCAGGCACATTAAAGATACAGAGAAAAAAAATGAAAGAAACAAGAGGAAGGAACTGATAAGATTACATATGAATACAAAAGAGGTAAGAGAGAGAAGAGGAACAATGGAAGAGACCTGATAGATGGACAGGAAAAGGGAGGTGACGCTATAAAAGACTGCTATCTTTGTTATCTCCGTGAAATGAACAGTTTTTACATGACATCGGGAGAACTGATATAAAAAAAGTAATATTGTTTTTTTTTTCACGCTGACCGCTTGATACAGATTATGAAGCAGCGTGACACGAACCGTTAAGGGAAGAAAGGAGGTGAAGTGTGAAAGGAAGACGTGAGTGAAATGTTTTGCATGAACGGGAACTGTTATGTAATGAGCGCGCTTTTAAACATTCCCAGCATTAATTAGTCACGCATCCATGACTTCAAATTCACCACTTTCGAGCATTACGTTTTGTTGTTTCATAGCGCGATAAGACTTCTCAACTGTGACGACCAGAAACATACAAGGCGCGCGGAAGTGACTCGCCTCTCTCGCGTATGACTTTAAATTTCACACTCTCTGGAGTCACTTGTTTTGTCACGCTGTGTTAAGAGCTTCACCTTTCTACAAGTGCTACTGTTGTTGTTTTCGCGCCACGGAGCATCAAGGTACCACTGAAAAATCTATCTGAAGGCGGGACAGTGAAGATTGTTAAAGGTTTTCGCTGTGTATTCAACATGAGAAATTTATCTAAAGGAGGGACAGTGAAGATTTGTTAAAGGTCGCTGGGTATCGAAAACGGTGGACATGAGATACATAAATATAATCAGTCTGGTTACATTATATTGATTCTTTCCTGACTTAATTAGTACCATGACGCGTTGCCAAATTCAGTCCGCTTATTAACTGTTTGGTGATTTTATGCAGCCACAGAAACCTATATGGGGGATTAAAAATAGTGAAGACTGTGGCCATTAATTTTCTGACCTCCATAGATCCTTCCTAATGCCAATAAAGTGGTCTAATCGTACACAAATCAGGTAAAAATGTGTCTCTGTATTGAAAGGGTTAATATCACTACAAAATTAACAAAGACTAGACAAATAAAAGCAAATTACTAATTGCTAATGAGAGGGCTGAGTGATATATAAATAATTAGTTTGGTCACGTAACAAAAAAAACAAAAAGACGCCGCTAGAATCTTTCCGTCGTTATCCTTGCATTCCTCTCGGCTCAGGGAACACAAGGATCTCCAGGCCCTTTGTCTCGGTGCTCAGTTTGGGTCTGGCGGTCTGTGCTTGCCTCGCTACACCCGCCGAGTTAAGTGATGCTGCGTCGCCGCCCTGTTGAATCCGTACATCAAAGTTACGTCTGTGTCTTCCGCTCCGCTGCCCCCTTTGTGTACTGGTTATTCTTAGGCCGCCAGCTGTGTGTGTGTGTGTGTGTGTGTGTGTGTGTGTGTGTGTGTGTTTGCTCGTTCAGAAAATAAGCACCAGTGTATTTGATATCAGCCGCACGAAATAATGATAATAATAATAATAATAATAATAATAATAATAATAATAATAATAATAATAATAATAATAATGATGATGATAATAGTAATAATAATGATAATAATAATAATAATAGTAAATTAAAATAAAAAAAGATGAAATAGATGAAAAAAAAGTAAACAAGAAGAAATGAATGATGAAATTAATGAAGTAAAAAATAATAGATAAAATAACTAAAATGAAAATAGACGAGAATTTAAATAAACCTAAAAGAAAAAATGGTTCGTACATTTAGAAAAATACATTTCTAAAACGAGTAATAAATCAAACTGATATAAAGCTAACTAGGCTTCTTCGTACACCCACACATACACACACACACACGCACACACACACACACACACACACACACACACACACACACACACACACACACACACACACACACACAAACGATATAGCAAAAATTTTTAGATAACTATTTCATGGCATTAAAATCTCTGAGAGGAAAATTAACTCTGCGCGTTGAAGTCTCGTGAAGGAAGAAAGGAAGAAAGAGAAGAAGAAGAAGAAGAAGAAGAAGAAGAAGAAGAAGAAGAAGAAGAAGAAGAAGAAGAAGAAGAAGAAGAAGAAGAAGAAGAAGAAGAAGGCAACAAGAGACAAGTAAAGAAAAGACCGCAAGTGTGATTCCTGGAGTTTCATCATCAATCAGAGAACAATTTAAGATCCATCAAGACTCCCAACAGAAAACGTAAAGTGTCGGCGGGTCGTGGGAGTCGTGGCGGAGGTAAGGAGAGGCGGTGTCTTTCTCTCAATGTCAAGGTCGGGGCGGCGGCGGCGGGCGGACACGGGCACCACTAGCATGCCCAATCCTGCACGACCCGCCATAGCAGGTCCTCGCCATCTCCCACGCACGGCACGCAGGTCAAAAAACACAAGTAACCTCAGAGTGAAGGTTTTCAGCGACTGGGGAAGACGCGAGAGTGAATCACCACCGGGATGTCTTCGGTAAACTGTTGTGTACTGGTAAGGGTGTTTTGTCAATTGCTTTCAGTCTTTTATAAGTATACTGGGCTGATTTGGGAACACATCTGACGCCTTTCAATGCAGGATAGTCGATACTGTCACTAATATATCACGATAAGTCACACGTTCAGGCTCGATAAAATGGTAAAATGTGTAAGTAACTGATTGAAAACAGGAGAACGTACATTACACAACGTTTTGGTTTTACGACACGGAACTTCTTGAATAACTCTCAGTAGAAAAAAAAAAAAAACGATATTATCAACACACACTCAGGAATCACGACGCGGATGAACGCAAGATAGATTTCAATGTCAATGTCAACAAATCCTATGTCACCAAAAATTTACCCACAGAACACCAGTAAACATCAAAATTCCTTTTTTCGCAGCACTTCAATCCTTCAATCCTACTGGAGGGAGCCACGGAACCTACCTCACTGGTGTGCTCGCTGGGCCCCGGCTGAGTAAGTGAGGGTGGTGGGCGGGAGGGCGAGAGGGCGCGTCTGCACTCCGCGGTAATCACAGCACCACTGGCTCCACCTCCCCGCCTCACCCACAGTTTTACCGACTCGGGTACACTCTTCATAGCCCTCACGCTCATCCCGGCCACGAGCAGAGCAGAGCAGAGCAGCAGAGCAGAGCAGAGGAGAGGAGAGGAGAGGAGAGGAGAGGAGAGGAGAGGAGAGGAGGAGAGGAGAGGAGGGGGAAGAGGAGGACGAGGAAAGATATATGGTGTTGTGAACATGAAATCGACGAGGAGATACGAAGACCATAAGAACCAGGGGAAGAATGAAAACTGAACAGAACTGAACAAAAGAACAGAAATGAACAAAACTGAAACTGAAACTACAAAAGAATAAGAAAAAAAAAAAACCAGGAAATACAAGAATAGTAAGATAACAATAATAATAAAACTCTGGGAAGAAAACGTGGATAAAAAAGACACAACACTTCAACATTCAAATTAAAAGCAGTGAAAACAAGTAATCGTGGTGACAATTGTACGGTGAGATAAGTATGATGAGAAGAAAATAAGAAGAGGGAAGGTGGAAGACATAAAATGGAAGTCTAGAAAGAAAAGGAGGAGGAGGAGGAGGAGGAGGAGGAGGAGGAGGAGGAGGAGGAGGAGGAGGAGGAGGAGGAGGAGGAGGAGGAGGAGGAGGAGGAGGAGGAGGAGGAGGAGGAGGAGAAGGAGGAGGAGGAGGAGGAGGAGGAGGAGGAGGAGGAGGAGGAGAAGTGAGGCGGGAGGAGGCAATGCCCGGGGAAGGTCGTTTGAGGCTTGGTCAGGCTGGGATGGAGGGAACTGAGGACGCTAAAACACTCTCCGCTGTTCACGGCAGTGAGAGGAGGAGGAGGAAGAGGAGGAGGAGGAGGAAGAGAAGAAAAGAGAGGAGCAGAGGCCGAGGGTGAAGAGTCTCCTGTCGCATTGAGTGGAAGAAGCAAACATAAAGATGACATTTTGGTAGGAAAAAGTTTACAATATATATTTTAGACAGTGAAAGTGGATTTGTTTTCTTTTTTTTGCATGAATATTTCTTTTTTCTTGGTTTATCTATTTTCGTTTTTCCTTTTCTGTGCCTCCAAAGCTCAGAAAACGAAAAATCAACAAAGGTACATCAGTTTCCAAAGTTTTGTAAGATGCAGAGAAGAGAAAAGTGTCAATACTTCTGTGCTAATATTTGCTATGTGTTCTATTTAATCTCTTGAGCTTGAACCATCTTTGTCTTCTTTTTATTTCTCTGTTCATGGTAAAAAAAAAAAAAAAAAAAAAAAAAGGCGTCAGTTTGCGTAAGTTTTCGTACACTTCAAACAAACAGAAGTGAAAAAGACGAATTTTTATGTGTAAATTTAATAGTCACTGTGTGTACTACTTTACTTCTTTCCTTTTAAATTACCTTTGTTCTTTCCACTTTTCGATTTCATGAGGCTTCTAAGAAATAAATTAATAAAAGTTACACCAATTTCCGTACATTTCAGACACAAAGAAGAGAAAAATACGCCAACTTTCCTGCATCAATATTCCCTCCGTGCATTGTTTTACTCATCTCTTGACCTTGAAATCATCTGTTTGTCCTTCCCTTCTCCATTTCCCAGTGCAATGGAAAAAATAAGAATCTCGATTGTTTTTGTAAGAGAGCCTGACAGTGATCTTCTCTGTGTGTTGGTCTCTCACTTCATTGCTCCTTTTTTCCTCTCACTCTGTCTAATTGAGTGACCTTCCTCGTCCTTCCAACTCTCCCTCCCTCTCACCCTCCCATCCTTCCCTCATTCCTCCTCTCCCACTCTCCCTCCACCTCTCATTACTTACTCTCACGTGGAATGTAAGGATGAGAGAAAAGAGAGAAGAGAGAAGAGAGAGAGAGAGAGAGAGAGAGAGAGAGAGAGAGAGAGAGAGAGAGAGAGAGAGAGAGAGAGAGAGAGAGAGAGAGAGAGAGAGAGAGAGAGAGAGAGAGAGAGAGAGAGAGAGAGAGAGAGAGAGAGAGAGAGAGAGAGAGAGAGAGAGAGAGAGAGAGAGAGAGAGAGAGAGAGAGAGAGAGAGAGAGAGAGAGAGAGAGAGAGAGAGAGAGAGAGAGAGAGAGAGAGAGAGAGAGAGAGAGTGTAAGTGATCAGTGATTGAATCTGTCGCTGTCTTCAGTTCCGTGATGTTATTGATAGTCGTCTTTGTCGCCTCAACAATGAGAAGGAAGGGTCACGAAATGGAAGACGTGCGAACCAGAATGAATAAGAGAACACACAGTGGATAGATTACAGTTGTGTGTGTGTGTGTGTGTGTGTGTGTGTGTGTGTGTGTGTGTGTGTTGTCGCATCTTTCAGTATAGCAATATTTTATGTTTGCTTTGAAAGAGTTAAAGAAAGATGAATGAATCAAATGTATGCATGAATGAATAAAGTGAATAACTGATTGGATTATTGAGTGAAGTAACGAGTGAGTGAGTGACAAAGTAAGTAACTATAAAATACAAGTCACTGACCTTTAAGCGATAAGAATTCCGAAGAAACAGAAACAAACACAAACTCCTTCAGCTCCTCTTCACACAACGCTCTGCTATTTTTTCACTCCTCTAAATACCGCACAATGTTACTCCCTCCGTTAGGCCGCTGGAGGCTGCCTGCTCTCTCCTTCAGCTGTCGTGAATCAACACCGGGGATCTGAGAGGCAGCAGGAACCCACGCAGCTGCTTCATCGGTCTCTCGCTGAACCACTGCAAAATTGCCTTCCCTTCCCCTTGATTTATGTGACCCAGAAAACCATCAACGTTGCATCAGTTCTCAGTAATTGGAAGGGAGAAGCAGCGGTGACCTTGCCTGCTCCTGGTTCACCAACGAGGGATGTCACACACACACACACACACACACACACACACACACACACACACACACACACACACACACACACACACACACACACACACACACACACACACACACACACACACACACACACACACACACACACACACACACACACACACACACACACACACACACACACACCTTTTTAATGTGGACAAAAGCCATGTCATGGTAATGTGAAAAAGTGAAAGACGACCAGTGGGAATCTATAAGATGGGAGATGGAGTAGAACTAGAAAAAGTAAAGAAGGAAAAGGACTTAGGAGTGACGATGGAAGAAAACAATCAACCGGTAAGCCATATTGATAGAATTTTCAGAGAGACATATAATTTGCTAAGGAATATTGGACTAGCATTTCACTACATGGACAAAGAAATGATGAAGAAATTGATAAGTACTAAAATAAGACCTAGATTGGAATATGCAGGAGATGTGTGGATCCCCCATAAAAAGAAACACATAAGGAAATTGGAGAGACTACAAAAAATGGCTACAAGAATGGTTCCAGAATTTAAAGGGATATTTATGACGAGAGACTAAAAGCTATGGATCTACCAACCCTGGAACAGAGAAGAGAGAGGGGATCTGATACAAGTTTATAAATTGATTAACGTTATGGATCAAGTGGATAATGAGAAACTAATCCTGAAAGAAGAATATGACATTAGAAACACAAGATCGCATAGTAAGAAACTAAGGAAGGGAAGATGTCTGAGAGATGTTAAAAAAAATACAGTTTCCCGCAAAGATGTGTTGAGACTTAGAACAGTTTGAGTGAGGGAGTTGTGTCAGCAACGAGTGTGCATAGTTTTAAAGAGAAATTAGATAAGTGTAGATATGGAGACGGGACCACACGAGCATAAAGCCCAGGCCCTGTAAAACTACAACTAGGTAAATACAACTAGGTATATACGCACGCACACACACACACACACACACACACACACACACACACACACACACACACACACACACACACACACACACACACATACACACACACACACACACACACACACACACACACACACACACACACACACACACACACACACACACACTGCCTCATCCACTCCTAGAGGCTGAAGTGAAGTCTCCGCCTCATGCCTGGTCTCCTGTGACGCCTTGGTGCCTGGGGGAATGGCGTGATGGGGCGGAATGTTGTGGCAGCCCTGAGGATCATATCTGTCACGATATTATGATGGGAATGATGTCTAAAGTCTTTTGATCTCAATAGTGAGTGGCGGGTGTGCGTACCGCCTCAGTTTGAATGACGGGCGGCGCACCTTTCTAGTTTTACCATTGTTTCCTCTCCCACCACTACGCACGGTCGTTGTCAGATGTCCTCAAATTATTCATGACTGAGGAATGAAACACTCTCTACAAGCAACAAGTTTAACCAAATTGAGGACACTGCCTTTGGTGGCCAAGTTTTCGAACTTAATCAATATCAACAACGCTCTTCACCTGTAATCTCAATACTTATAAGACTGCATTGGCATTAAGAGTGAAGTTTCCGATCCTTTAAAGAGTGTTCAGTTTGGAGACAATTCATGTAAGCGCCGAAAAACAGTTCGAAAATATTAACGAGAGTTCGAAGCACACTCGGCGTGAATGTTTCCAGAAAGAAACAATCAGACTGGCGCACGACCATGACTTGGCATTACATCACTGTGAGGGGAGATGTAGTCATACAAGAAAATATTTCGAGTATTAATAAAAGAATAGAGAAGAAAAAGATAACGGCATTAATATTGAGAGAAGATAGATTAGCTGGAGTAGATTACCACACAGAAACGGTACCACTTGATATGGGATGCCACCGGAAGGGTGCCATTAATTTCCCCTTCTTCAGGAAGCCTTGAGCGTCCTCCATGAAGAGGGAGGCTCTCGTCCTCGTCACCGTCGCCGTCGGGTACAGCCTCGAGTTACTTTCATCATGTCAGGCATTAGGCAGCCCCGCCATTGTGCGTCACTTTTGTGTGCCTTGTTGTGTGCTCCGCGAGAACAAAGAGCAGGACAATTTCATGATCCTGGAAGCATTGTTGGACGCGAGGGATTCCACCCAATAAAGGGTTGCGCTGAGCGGCCAGACTCCCTCCACCGAGGCCCGTGGCGAGGGGGAAAATAATGTCCTGCTGTATGTTAACTAATCGACTGTAACATTCCCTTAGATAGAAAGGAAATACAGCTCTAACACACACACACACACACACACACACACACACACACACACACACACACACACACACACACACACACACTGCTGTCAGTGTACTTTGTTTTGATGGACGTTGCACACTGGCGACAGGTGACCCCTGGTGGCCATTGAAACCCCATGGCCCATGACAAATCGTTAGAGCCACTGACGCGCATATTTGGTGAAGTTCTGTTAAGCAAACCTCTGCATTGCTCAAACAATCGTACACATGAAGAATGCTGTTCAATATCAACACTGGGCGTCATCTAAATAATCACACCTGTCTGCTGCACCTCTGAGAGGCATCACCTGCCTTGCCTCCTCCTGAACCTCCCCCTCCGTGGACGGTGTAGTCACCTCTTGCTGCCATTATCCCAGGCGGCGGCCGGAGGCGTGAGGGAGAGAGCCATTATACGGCAGGTAATGTCTGGGAGAGAGACTTGGAGGGTCGAGGACCCACTTCAGTTCCAGGCAGCCGCTGCCGTCCGTGACTCGATGTAGAGGGGAAATAACTTGTTCCGGAAACCTCGCAAGTTTAGTTTATTTTGTGAAGCGTTTTTTGGTGAGTTGCTGCTGAATGTGGCGAGTCATGGCCAGATTTTGTTTGTAGATTCGACCCATTTATGTGTTGAGGAAGAGGCGGCGGCGTGACGGATTCCTATTCAGGGACTAACGGCCTGAAGGACTAAGGGCGGCTGTGTGTTTTGTGCACAATAAATAGCAAGTGTTAGACCCACGAGGCTCACGGCGATGCTTCCCACGCGGGACTCCAAGAAGGTCACCGCACATGTCACCCAGGAATGCCCGCTCTGCCCTGCACACCTTGTCTTACCTAGCCTGTTTCTTTGGCCCGAAAATACTAACAGCACATTTACCGGAGAGCATTCCAGACCGTGGCGTGAGTGACTCTGAGCAACATGAACTGAATAAACTGAGAAATTGTGTGAAGAGGAAAGATGAGTCAAGAACTGGGGATGTTTTGGTAGCGGCCACTACACCTGCTCCTGTGTGTGTGTGTGTGTGTGTGTGTGTGTGTGTGTGTGTGTGTGTGTGTGTGTGTGTGTGTGTGTGTGTGTGTGTGTGTGTGTGTGTGTGTGTGTGTGTGTGTGTGTGTGTGTTGGTCTGAGCACACCACTTCCTGCATGCACACCTCGCAATGTTTATTTAGGTGGCCAGTTCCTTCCTCCTCCCCACCAACACTTCCCTCACGTCCTCAAGAACCTCCTCCACTGCGTTTCAAACAGTCAAAACAAACACACTCAGCCCACAACAATGACTGAAATTCCGACCATTTCTTTCCTCCTTTAAATAATTCTTTCCCACATTTCATTAATCCTCGTCTTTTTTCCTTTCCATATCTCTTGTCTCCACTTTCAACTTATTTTCATCTGCCGTTTTTTCTTGTCTTTCCTTTCTCTTATTTCCTTTCCTTTCTCGTCTCTCTTTTTTCCCTTTCTTCTATTGTATCTTTTAATTTCTCCTGCCCTTCATCGTCTCTTCTTTACTATAACTTCCTCTATTTGTTTCTTCATTCTTCCTTACTCTCATATTTTTTTCTTCAACTGAATCTTATCTCTATCTTTATCCTCCTTTCTTCTGTTTCTTCTTTTGTTCTTAGCATTTCTCCTTCCTCAAAAAACTTCCTCTCTGCTCCCTTCTTTCCTCCTTCACTTTCCATCTCTCAGTCCTCCTCCCTATACTTTCTTCGTTCATTCATTTTCTTTCCTTCACTCTTCCTTTTTATTTCCTTCCCATCTCCGAAAACTAAACTGAATGATTCTGTACTTGTTACTTCTTCCCTACATTCCATTTTTTTTTATTTTCTTTCCTTCACTCTTTTTTTTACTTCCTTTCCTCTCTAAAAATATTGTGCTGAATGATTCTCTCCATTACTGCTTCCTTCCTTTCTTCGTTCGTTCATTTTGTTTTCTCCTTCACTCTTTTTTTATTACTTCCTTTCTATCCCTAAAAAAAACTTCTGTTCTGAATGATTCTCTCTACCGCTGCTTCCTTCCTTCCTTCGTTCCTTCCTTCTTTCCTTCACTTTCTTTACTTCCTTAATGGTCTCTAAAAAAATTCTGTACTGAATAATCCTCTCCACTTACTACTTCCTTTCTTTCTTCTTTCGTTTATTCATTTTCTTTCTTTCTCGTCTATAAAAATACTGTACTGAATTATTCTCTTTACTCGCTGCTTCCTTCCTTCCTTCCTTCCTTCCTGTTTGCTTCCCTCCAGCAGACACGGGCGTTGGTTCATGTATTCTCGCACATTAGCAGTGATGTGGGAGAGTCGCGGTACCTTGGGACAGTTACCTCAGGGCACCATTACTCTCACTTGACGCGCTGGGAGTTGCCGTGGCTGCGGAATTTCTCGCAATACTCATACAGCATGTCTTCTTCCTCCTCCTCGCAGCATCCACTACACGTGTCTGGTGTATTGGGTTGTTTATTTTGAGATTTTTCTTTCTTTCTTTAGGGAGTATTTTCAAAGTTACTCAGAATTTCTTGCTTTTCTTTTCGTACTGATGATGCTGAATTTTTTTTGTTTAATTATTACTGAAGTTTTGAAAGTAGTCTTAAAAGCCACAATAACTTCACTTAGATTTTGTTGAAAGTAATTGGGGTGAAGTGATGAAACGTTTGAG
The DNA here is from genome assembly GCF_017591435.1 of Portunus trituberculatus. NCBI lineage: Eukaryota > Metazoa > Arthropoda > Malacostraca > Decapoda > Portunidae > Portunus > Portunus trituberculatus. The sequence goes on from NC_059303.1 coordinate 8,589,947, forward strand.
AAGGAAGGTAGAATATTTAAGCTTTGAAAGATATGAGAGAAAGAAAAACAGGGAAGGATGGAATGTAAAAAGGATTAAACAACAGCAAACTTAAAATAAATGTTATTAAATGTCCCTAAATTAAAAGAAAGCATCTAATATGCCCTTAGATTATATATAGAATAAAATTATAACCCTAAAGAAACAACAAGACTACCACAACTACCACATCACCACAAAGCCAATTGTTCACGTCTTTCTTTAAGCGGCAATCTCTCTATTACAAACCCACTACGCGATCCTACCACGCCCTAACCAGAGCCTCAATAAACACAGGTCCTCGCGCCACACTCACTGAAGATCCCAGTCACGGAACACCCACCCTGTACTCCGCCTTCAAGGCAGTACTTAATAGCTCTCCACTTCCACCCTAA
>NC_059303.1:8595359-8640359 GCF_017591435.1 Portunus trituberculatus
AAATATGTTACTACGTCAAAACAAAAACAAAAAAAAAAAAAAAACTTTGCTCCTTGTGGATTTTACATAACGTTGTATTAAAATTTTCTGCATTCAAAGTTTCTTCCAATTGAATGTGATGATTTATAGTTCACCGCATGGCACGGGAAATGACTAACTGTCACTGGAAGACTTATCATTTGTTAGATGTTGAGAAATCATGCGATAGTGACACATGCAGTCTGACTGTGGAGAGAGGGACGAACACGAGGAATGTGCTCCACTTCACAAACTACACCCACCATAAAAACACCGAAAAATATAATGTAAAGCTGCGACCACCAAGGCCAATATTTTTTTGTAATACTTATAAATACAAATCGTACATCCGGATGGTATGATTTGTGGAATACACATAAAAACAACACAAGCAAGGCCGGCGGTGGAGCAGAATGTCGTGATGAGAAGTGGCGAGGCTTCCAGTGGGCGGAGGTGGTGGTGGTGGTGGAGGGAGGCAAGGAGATAAGGGAAGGGAGGGGGAGGATGGCTTCTCGTCTGCTGGATACGCGAGGAGCGGAAGGTGATCCCTGTGGTGGAAGGTGAAGGCGAAGACCACAGAGTATTATTACCTGGCAGGGTAAGGACGCGCAGGACACCACAGCACGCAGCCTGGCCGGAGAGGAGCTACTGTCAACATGGTAAGGTAAAGAGGCGCGCGCCGGAAGACTCTCCTCCTCCCCCTCGGTCATCATCCGCTGACCACAATGGGTTTAGAAGCTTCTTGAGCCCATTCACTTGTACTGACGCAAGGACACTAGTTCGCAGACATTACTGGGATTGGTTCAGAAATTTGGTCCTTACTACAGAGTCAATAGGAGGGTTGAGAACAGAAAGTGCAAAACCGTCTGAAATTTAAGAGTTCATCTGTCAGAGTTACAAAGCGTTTAAAAAGATTACAGATCATCCTTTTTCTCTTCTTCCTCGTGCAGCGCAGTCACCTTAACCCTTTCAGTACTATGACGCTTTTTCCATATTCATTCTGCTTACTATTTGGTGATTTTATACAGCTTCAGAAAATTATGTGGGGAATTAAAATATTGAAGACTATGACCATTAATCTTCTGACCTCCATACACCCTTCCTAATGTCAATAAAATGGTCTGATCGTACACAAATCCCAAGGTAAGAATGTGTCCCAGTATTGAAGGGGTTAAGAGAAGTAGGCACAGAGACCACACAATTAACTTTATGGACAGGGAAAACCAGTATGCTCATGATACGAGTACTACTGCCGCGTGTAGGTCTATACTGGTTTATTGTAGTTTACCTTATTTTCTTGTTTTCTGAAGCACATATTATTTAACAAACAAATCCTTGAAGAGGTTTATCATTTCTTTTTATACTGGAGCGAAAGACTGGCCAAGGGTAACAAAAAGATAAAAAAAGAGACCCACTCAGTTGTATCTCCTTACAGAGCCGATAGTTAGCTAAAGGACAGGGACAAATGTGATGTGGGAAATGAAAACTCAATATAAAAAAAAGATATGCGAAGACAATTTTAATAGAATGCAAATAGAAGGAAAAGAGTCTTATTGATAATACTGCAGCAATAAAATGTTTCCAGTCCTCGTTTGTCAATGGCGCACCGGACAAGGAAGTGTTCAAGGTGGAAGATATAACATCCTGAATTCCATTACGTTATTCATTGAGCAATTTAGAGCGGCAGGATGAAATAACAGGATAACTTGCGTAATTTGGAACTTCATCGCTTCCTGCACTGACCCGACGTGATGCCTCGGCGGAAACGGTGCTCTTACGTGACTGCCAGAAATGCTAGCTTAGCGGTGCTCGCAGGCGTGGAGGAAGGCTGAGGGGAGTTCAGAAAGCCGGGAGAGTCAGCCGATTCAGATGTACAGTTGCTTTATCTCTCTCTCTCTCTCTCTCTCTCTCTCTCTCTCGTGGCATTTTTTTTATTCTATTTTCTACCCAGTGTATTTTTTTCTATTTTTTTCACATGTTACATTTCATTATTTTTATTTTCGTTTTTATTTTACTCTTTTCTCTCTCTCTCTCTCTCTCTCTCTCTCTCTCTCTCTCTCTCTCTCTCTCTCTCTCTCTCTCTCTCTCTTTCTCTCTCATTCCCTTTCCTACTCACATTTCTATGAGAGGAAAGATATATCTCTTCCACCAACAACTTCCTCCTAGTCATAAATCTTAAAGGGGAAAAAAGTCATCCTTTTCCATCAACACTGGAGTCCTGCCGGAAGTTCACCATTTTTTAAGCTATCACCTGGAGCCCGAATAATATCCACGGGTCTCGCATTTAAGACTCGTATTCTGAAACGCCCTGCTCTCTTACCACGGCTGTTTCCAAAGGCTACAGGCAAAACTAGAAGGGTTCTCATCGATGCGTCTTTTAATAATATACATGTTTTATCACCCAGAGCCAGAAAGCGCATCAAAAACTCGTGTTATTTCGAGTAGAGCCTTTTGAGAGTCTAGGTGTTAGGAGAAATGTTTTACACTATGGTTCTTTTCTACATTATGTCCGGGGTAACTAAATAAGCCTTCATAAATTTAAGAGGCGGACCATCTAAGCCTATAAAGTTGCAGCAGAGTTGGCTACCAGCGCTATAGGGCATGAAAAATCAACATAAAAAATAAATATCTCCACTTACAAATTCGGTCTTCCAGTTTTCCAGCGCTACTCTTACATCACCGGCCATCAACTACGTCATTCTCCTTCTGATGCTTTCGTGTTTCCTCCATTTTATTTTATTTTATTTCTTATTCCTCCCTCTCTTTCTTCAATGTTCGTTTTCTTCATCTCATGCACTCAATTGCTTCAGTCTTCCAGCGCTACCATTTCTATAGTACATCAATTTACTTAACTTACCTTGCCATACCAAACCTTACCACACACACCAGCACTCCACCACCCCTCTCCATCCATCCCTCACTGATATTACCTAATGCTATTCAAATTAAGTATAGTAAGTTTCATATGTCACTAGCAGTCCAAGGGTTACAAGGATTCCAGTTTATGTGAGTGAGAGGTGCAGGTTAAAGTGTGGTTTGCTTCATCCAAAGTGATTAGACTCGTCACGGTAAGGAGCTGCCTCGCCTGTCTGCGTGTAGCTTCATCATAGCCTTGAGCGACGAGCAGGTGTGAGTCGTTGTGGTTGACTCACATGAACAATTAAAGTAATGTGTGTGTAGTCTTTTTTTATATGTAAGAGGGGAAAGCCGGCCAAGGGCAACAGAAAGAGTAAAAGAAAAAAAAGGCTCACGTAGAATGTTGGTTCCCCTGCAGGTTCGAGTGTTAGCCAAAAGAAAGGGGTAAATGTCTTGAAATCTCCCTCTTCAATTAGGGCCGCCGTGGTACAGTGGAACCATGCGTGCTTTGGGCTCCGAGGGTTCGAATCCTGTCCACGGTCCGAATGTAGGATGGGCTTCCTCACTCGGGGCAACGGTTTCCTAGCGGGTGGGCTTTGAGATGGGAGGTACCCCAAAAAGTATCCCCTTCATCCCATAAATTCCTGTGAAGAGTCTACATGGTATAAAAAAAAGAATCATGGGAGAGAAGGTTAATCTTCCCGAATAATTATCTTTGATTAACTTACCATGTGAATATTTATAAAGGCACGATCGTGTTGTGTTGCCTGTGAAGTTGTGGTAATCTTGACGTAAAGACTTCTGGTAAACTTGCTATACACGTGAGAGTTTATGAAAATTACATGTTTAGTATTGTCTATAAAAGTTGTGGTCATATCAGTGAATAAACATACATTAAGCTAAACACTTCTGCATTTAACTGTGTATGAGTGATTAAAGGTTGCGTATGTTGCGCTATTTGCAAAACTGAAAACTTCCGCAAACAAACATACAAGAAAGGGAACGACCAACGGTGCAGGACTCGATACAGCGATCCATCACACACCTGCAGGAGCTAGTGTGTGTTTGTATGTCTGTGTGTGTGCGGCGCTTCCTCGTGTTACGTTAAAACTCAAGTTACGACATGCGACGCCCACTGCGGTCACGGAGGGAGGTCATCAAAGTCACGGCCGCTGAGCTTACTGTCGCGTTGGTCACCGCAGCGATCGTGACACGGTGAGTGCAGTGGCCTCGTGGTGTTACAAAGGGACAAAGGGAATACACAAACAAAAGCAAATCTTATTATCTTTTCCAACTAATTTAATTATACTTAGTAGTAGGATATAATGTGTGAATTCTGCTGCTTGAGAGTCACCGCCACTGAAGGTAAATTGATCTAATAACAAGTGTGAGTGTCTGTGATGGCGGTGTGTTTGCCCTCAGGAATAGTAAATTTCTGAGATACTTTTCTCTAATTCTTCCCAATGAAGGCTGCGGCCAACACAACGTTACCTGACAGAACATAACAAGGCATAACGGAGAGTCTCACCTTATCAAACTCTGCATGTTGTGAGTAACTAGACATGTTACAGCATCACGTGTAATCAAGCAGTTAAATTTTCTGAGGTGTTAAGAGTTTCCTTTCAATTTTAGATTGGAATTTATTCCTATTTTGAATCGAAGAACCGCTTGTATGTCAACATGACGCTGACCACCCGGCAGAAGCGTGTGGCGGAGGCCAGGCAGGAGGCGGCTCGGCGTGGGCGGGAGTCTGCCCGCCGCTGGGTGGCAGGAGCCAGCGTGTCTGCAAACCAGCATCCCCAGGCTGTGACCCTGAGCGCCCAGCACAGGCGTATGGCAAGCGCCAGGGAGGCGGCGGCCCGTAGGGAGTGGAATCACGATCGCGCCCGCCGCTGGGCTGCGGGAGGTGAGTCGGGCACCAGCCAGCAGCCCCTGGGTGAGAGACTCACTGTCCAACATAGGAGTGTGGCGCAGGCCAGGGAGGAGGCAGCACGGTGGGGCCGGGAGCGTGCCCGCCGCTGGGTCACGAGAACCACAGAGGTGAGTAACGAGCAGCCCAGGGCTCAACACGTGAACACAGCCGCTGCTGACCAGCTGGGCGTGAGATGAAGAAGATATTTTCATTCGTCATCAGAAGACATAATTTCTTACAATAATCATGACAATAAGTGTACCAGACTTTCGTCATACAGCTGCTGGTCGGGAGCGTGGCTACTAAAAGGCCACCTCCTGACACGTCCCTCCTCTCTGTCTGGCCCTTCTATTTTTTCTATCTCTTTCTCTTTTATTTATTGTAGCAAACCTACACAATTTATGCAGTGTTCTTTTTGTTTCTTTCCTATATTAATTTTCAGGCATGTTTATCCCAACAATGCACCTGGCTCTCTTCAGAATCACTCTCAAAAACCGCCGCTCTACAACAACGCTGTCTAAGACGGCTAGACAGTCTCAAATGTCTTCAGAGTGGATAGAAAAGTCCGAAACATTATTTTGCATTTAAAAGAAAAAGTTGAGTCAAATAGTGAAAATAACGACAAATAATGAAGAATCTATAATCCTCCCTGATAAGATTACCATTTTCTTTTATACAATCTTTGCATGAGTGACAGTGACTACTCGGTAACTAGTTGTAAGTCATTAAAAACAAAGAAAATACTGCATAGTCCCCCTGTGAATACTTTCGTTTTCTCTCGTTCCAGAAAACACGTTCCCCAGAACAATAGTAAACTAATTCAATCCTACAAGGTCTTTCTCAGCTTTTGGTACGGTTGGAATGAAGGACGACATTGCCAGGACTTCCTTGGGCAGCTGGGTGGCGGTGGGCGTGTGGCTGGTGGAACACTACAACCCTCACATGACGTCTAAGGATCTCCAAACACCAGACTTCACGTGTGCACAGGAAACTCTTTATTGAAGCAACACATTGAGTAATTCCTGTTTGACATAACTTACGATACTGGCGTGTGGTAACCTTCATAATATTACACGCCATAACTAGAGCAAGGCAGCTCACACATGAGAGAACACCAAAGAAGACAGTGACTCGGTGAGCACATTACCTACGAATAAGACTCAATCTTTACACACTACGCTTCTTTCTCTCATGCTCCCGTCACGTCACGTCTTTTCATCTGAACGTGGTCAGCCAGGTGCTACGAATGTCATCACTAAGACACTCGAGGCCGATATTAATGGAACCTATGACCATGTCGCGCCATCAGGTACACTCTTACAGCAGGAAGAGATCACGGGGACACGGTTAGAGCAGCAACGCAGCCATCTTCCCCCTGGCCGCCGCCACGCCGATGCCGGACAGCAGCATGATGCACACCAGCATGGACGTGGCCAACCCCACCAGGTTTACAAAGCGCGCTAGGCGGTATCCATTTCCTTGCTGAGTAACCTCTTCGTCCCAGGCCACGCAGCCCTCCTTGGGTGTGTTCTGCAACAGGCGGGATTGTCACCAGCAGGTTTGAGAGCACGGTTGAAAGACTAGTTGCAGATATATCTTCTTTTACCTCATTTTATTATGACATAAATATAGTAAAACAATAATATGGAAAAAAGTCAAATTGAAATACAGAGGCCATGGATCTCAGACTAGTAGTAAAAGGAGTGGAGGTCCTCACGCCATGACACACAGCAGCAGGCAATGAATTAGAGAGAAAAGCAGACATGATTCCTAAGTCCTCTGAGCCGCAGAGGGTTGTGGTCACCTTGGATGTCTCGCTGCGGCGCTGCACGTGAAGCACAGCCACGTGCGCCAGGAATATTAGCGACAGCACGAACACGTTACCGAACATCCATACGTCCACCAGCTTGGGGTCCGCGGTCTTTGGGAGAGTGCCGCTGATCTGTGGGCGGCGGTGGTGGTTGTAGTCATGGTTAATAAGTGTGGTGGTGGTGGTGGTGGTGCCTGTACAGTGTGCCGGTGGTGGTGGAAGTGACTGAAGTAGCGGTGATAATTGTAATGCAAATATTCATACTACATTTACACATTTATGACAAATTAAAAACTTGAATTATTTCAAGAAGGAGGTTTGAAGAAACTTATCCTCTAGTTAGATTATGATTTTTTGAACTGGCACTCTCAGTGAGCCTTTTTTCGTTCTATTTGTTGCTTTTGCTAGTGCCTCTCTTACATAAAGAAACACGATAAAACAAATTACTTGAAAGACACATTAGAATTCGATATGGAAAAACGGCTTTTCAATTCACGCCTTTCCATTCCCTACAAACCCGGCTTAGTGGGGCCTTAAACACAGACACGTCAAGACACAGGCGCCTACTTGTAGGAAGAAGGCGGCCTTCACGATGAGGCAGGATAGCGTGGCGGTGCACCGGTTGCTGAAGTCCTGGATAGGGAAGGCGTGCGTGAGGAAACCGATCACCTCCAGTAGCATGCACGGCAGCATGGTGTTGATGAAGTAAGCATCGTACCTCCGCCCGAGCTTCACCACCACCACGGCCTGCAGGAGCGGTACCTCGTGAGAGAGAGAGAGAGAGAGAGAGAGAGAGAGAGAGAGAGAGAGAGAGAGAGAGAGAGAGAGAGAGAGAGAGAGAGAGAGAGAGAGAGAGAGAGAGAGAGAGAGAGAGAGAGAGAGAGAGAGAGAGAGAGAGAGAGAGAGAGAGAGAGAGAGAGAGAGAGAGAGAGAGAGAGAGAGAGAGAGAGAGAGAGAGAGAGAGAGAGAGAGAGAGAGAGAGAGAGAGAGAGAGAGAGAGAGACGAACTTTTCACGTTTAACGCCCAAGGCAGCAGAGGGTATAAACTGACCGTCTCCTGGTCGGGGTGTAGCCTGACGGCGAACTGGTGGGCGTAGAGGAGCGTCAGTGTGAGGTGGTCGCCGAGGGCCGTGGACATGTGGGTTGCGTTCCATGTGGCGTCGTTCACGGGGCCCGTCAGCCGCAGGGGCATCTTGCACACCTGCCAACACACGCCGCCTGAGTGCCGACCCACCACGACCATTGACTGCCATGCAAATATTCAGCAAAGAGCAACAGTAGCTACCTGCACGTCAAATGGGTAGAAGAAGAGGTCGAGGGGGCAGATGAAGGCTATTTCGTCGGCTCGAGCCGCCTGCAGATCCGTGAAGGCGCCGGGGAAAGCTTTGACTAGGAGAAAGTTTGGGTTCAACTCTTTGTAACTCATGGTACAAATATGTTTATATCTTAAAATCTTCGTGCAGCTTCGACACGTGCACTATTGTTATGAACAAAAAGATTCTTCCTCAGTTAAAAGGAAATAAAACTTAGAAATTTCATGAAACGCATAGACAGTTCTCAGAGCAATTCTCTATATAGTAATGCAGCCAGTGGATATCTTTCTTAGAAAGGTGGAAGTCACAAGGGAGCGCGTCTGACGGAAGAACAACCATCAGCATGAAGGAAGGCACTTACCCTCAGTGTGGCCGAGGACAGTGCTGAAGCCTTCCGTGCGAGCCGTGGCGGTCACTACCTTATCCTTCATGGTGGGGAAGTCAGCACTGCTCTTGTATTCTGGCGCGGCGGTGACCAGGTCAATGCACGGCAGCCACATCTCCTGCACAGCCTCCTCGGGCAATATGACTGTTGCATCCTTCTGAAGGTACTTGAACACAACCCGAGGATCCGCCACATAACGTCCAGTCTGAGCACAACTTTCAGAAGATTCTCAGTGAGTTCCACGTGGTTCACTTGCTCCAGAGTTATCTTGAGGCCGACCAGTGTCTGCTCGTTTGTCCCTTGAGACGGAGAAAACCGCTTGTTGTAAGTGTTGGGAAGGAAGGTGCGGTCTGTGCACAGAAGCTCGTCTGTGGCGTCTTGGCAGTCATTGACCAAGTTACAGACGTGTTCTAGGCTCACACAGCTCCCATCCGAGCAGGTGAATTGACCCTCTGTACAACCTGTGAGGGTGAGGAACACTTCTGATCTGTTTTTGTTATTGTTCTCAGTGTTATCAGGGAGAATCCATTTATATCGCCCCGTCACTTGTCTCGTGGAGGAAGACACTCGTTCGTATAAAGTATTGCCGCTCTGAACATTTTCAGCTTTACTCTCTCGCCAGTGGCGATGAGGCGGTAGTTGCCTCCATCCTCGAAGACATTCAATGAATTGTGAATCGGATAAAGTGTGACTTCCTCCTGCAGACCCAGAAGCCTCAGCCTATGCTCCTCCGGCAGGTGGCAGAGCACTGAAGCGGTGGACTCACAATCACCATCCTCATCCTGCAGCGTGGCGGGGTTCTGGTAAGCCCGAAGTAGAGGACAACTGTTGGATGTGTCACTATTCAGAGACTCAGGGAGCAGAGCCCACGAGTCCCCCGCCACGTCTTCCACCCCGCCAGAGTACTTCAGCAAGGCACTCAGGATTTCCTCACGGTTAGCTTCTGAGATCATGGCAAGCGTTCCTCCAACATTCCTGCACAAACTTGCAGCGTGAATAAAAGTAACCTTCTCTTCAAAGTAGAAATAATAATTTTTCGTTTCCGCTGTCAAATTCTTGATATCCACCGTAACAAAATCCACATTTTCTACTGAACTTGAAGTATTGGCAAGCACAGACTCGTTAAGCATGAAGCCTGACCGGGAGACTTTGTGTCCCTCAGCCACGACCCGCACTTGATCCTGGGGAAGTGGGGCATCGTACAGCCTCACGTCAGCCAGCAGGCCTGAGAACGGCGTGCCACCCCACAGCGAGCCCCCGATGACCAAATTTTCAGCCGGGAAGTCCCCACCATCACTACTGGGGGCGCAGCGTGAAGAGGACGGCACCGCCTCCCCTCCATGGTAGATGGTGTTGTCCCGCCCCAGCGCCAGACATAAGTGGTGCCACTTTCTGACGCCCAAGAACACACCAAACTTGTGGTGGCAGCGGGCAGCGTGCACGGCCACCTCTCCCCTGTTGACTGAGACGCAGAGAGTTTAACTGTTATTGAGCTCCAGCCATCCACTGATGGTACTAAAAGGTTCAGCAATCCATTCCATCACAGCAACCTTACCACTACAACTTACGTGACAACTGTAAGAAGTGTCGGCGCCGCGCGTCGCCCAGGTACACCACATTGTTGACCTGGTGGAGGCGGTGAGGCTTGATCCACAGGCACAATGTGAGCAGCAGGAGGCGGTGGTGGAGGACAATACTCAGCCTCGGGGAGCCCGGGGGCTTTAGGTCCGCCTTGCCGCTCGAGCCCACGTCTAGGAGCGTCACTAGCAGGCTCTGGTGTTGCGACACTGCTGCTTGGCGGGGGAAGGTCACACTGGATGTCATGTGACTGTGGAGTCCTTGAAGCTGAACGGGTGGCTGCTCCTCTGCCTTTTTTGACGCTGCTGAAACGTCAGCAGACCGTGGTGTGTTGTCCACGCGTCTTGGTGATGGTGATGGTGGTGGTGGTGATGGTGATGGTGATGGCGATGGCGGTGGCGATGGTGGTGGTGGTGGCGATACGAATGGTAGTAGGTCTGCTCCTATTGCTTCTCTTACAATGTCATCACGTGTCCCTAGTGCTGCTGCTGCTGCTGCTGGTGTGGGAAGGACAGAAAACCTCACGTCGTAACTCTCTCTCTCTCTCTCTCTCTCTCTCTCTCTCTCTCTCTCTCTCTCTCTCTCCACCGCGCACCTTCCCAACACACACATGATCAACAATTACCGTCAAGATTAATAACAACTCTCTTATCTGATCAATGAAAATTACAAATGGCTTTCATCTCCTGCCGCTGCACAGCTAAGCACCTCCCGCAGTCACACGCCGTCACTCACCACCACTATCACCACCACCACCACCTCCACCAGCGGACGGTAACCCCAGCAAGCGACGCACATATCTCTCTATTCCCGTAACCTCAAGATCAATACGTTAAGTCGATTCTAAGACAGCTTTGGTGATTGGCTTCTAAGTGTCCCGTCAATAGCCAGGGCAAATAGAGCATTACCTCCTGCCTGTGACCTAAATTCAGTTAATTATCGCCCTACTTGGAGCTCCGCAAATATACATAAGCGGGGAAAGGTGTCGCTTGAGTGTCGCTTGAGTGTCGCTTGAGTGTCGTTAGAGCGTCGTTAGTGTGCCGCTAGATTATACCAAGGAATGGAGAAGGAAGAAGAGAAGCAGAGGAGGATCGTTCAGAAAATGAGGTATATAAAAATTAAGGAACAACGGAGGTACTTAAGAGAATAATGAGATAATTAATTTATGGAATGCGTTTGGACAGAGAGAGAGAGAGAGAGAGAGAGAGAGAGAGAGAGAGAGAGAGAGAGAGAGAGAGAGAGAGAGAGAGAGAGAGAGAGAGAGAGAGAGAGAGAGAGAGAGAGAGAGAGAGAGAGAGAGAGAGAGAGAGAGAGAGAGAGAGAGAGAGAGAGAGAGAGAGAGAGAGAGAGAGAGAGAGAGAGAGAGAGAGAGAGAGTTACGATTATGTGAAAGAACGTATGGACGATTGCATTAGGAAAAAATATGGAGAAGAGAGAGTAGTTTTGTGTGACATGAAAGACTGGAGGAATGTAAAAGTGCAGGTATTGTGCGTGGGAAGAGGTAGAATACAAAGGAAAACTGTGCAGTACGTAGAAATAAAAGGTGAATTAGGTAAAAGCATGACACTGAAGAAACGTAAGAATGATAACGGAGAGAGAAGAAAAAAAAAAATGTTGTCAAGTAAAGTGAAAACTGAAAGAGTGAAAGAGAAGGTAGACCGAATTACGAGAAGTCAAAAGCGAAAGGTGCGCTGGTCACGTTAAACAGGTAAATGGCATAGGTGGGGAGCCAAACTCATAAAATAAAAGGAAAAATAAAAAAAATGCCAAATTGTGTTCAGATAAACGCAAAAAGGAGTCAAACAATGAAAAATAGGAATAAAAATAAAGAAAATGAAAAAAGGAGAATAAAATAACGGTAACAGATGATAAAACTAGAAGAGAATAAATAAAGGATAAATTCAGATTAAAACAGTGCAGCGAAATCCACAAGAAGAAGGAGAGAGGATTGGTGTGAAAAATAAAGAGGCAGGAGAGGACAAAGGAAGCTTAATCCCTTCAATATTGGGACAGATGCACACAGACAGACAGACAAACATGGAAAGACCGACAGAAAAATATGCTGACGAACAGACAGGAAAACACTAAACTTTTTTCCCCTATATACCTAACGTACGTATTTGAGATTTGTGTACGAGTAGACCATTTTATTGACATAAGGAAGGGTCTATGGAGGTCAGAAGATTAATGGCCAGAGTCTTCATTATTTTAATCCCTATGTGAGTTTCTGAAGCTGTATAAAACCACAAATATTAATCCATTCGATACTGGGACACATTTTTACTTTGAGATTTGTGTTTGATTAGATAATTTTATTGACATTAGGAAGGGTTTATGGAAGTCAGAAGGTTAAAGGCAACAGTCTTCACTATTTTAATCCCCTTGATGAGTTTTTGAAGCTGTATAAAATCACCAAATAGTAAGCAGAATGAATATGAAAACGCAGCATTGGTACTGAAGGAATTAAGAAAACCATAACAAAACACCACCAAAAATTGAGACAAAAAAAGACTATCAAACTTTGAAGATATTGAAAGAAAGATATCAAAAGAAAGATGAAGAAACAAAGGAGACGCGAAGAGATGAGCAACAAAGGAGAAGCGAACAAAGGAAGTCTAATAAAACCGTGATGGAATGGCCAGTATACTTCAATAAGACACAGCAAAGTGAGGCCATAACACGTAATCATACCCGAGGAACCTGTGCAGCCGAGCGGGACGGGCTGAACAAACTGGTGACGTCACTGCCAGGCGAGTAAAGAGTTGATGACAAGCAAATTATGTACTGCTGACTTAAATCCATTCTTTGCTTGCTTTACTTTACTTTCATGGCGAGTGCGCATTATGGTGTTCCTTTCATCACTACATCCACCTCTTACGTATTGGAGGGACTTAATATTTACCCATTAACGGCGTATAATTTGCGAGTGTGATATAAAGAGAGGCGCATTAGTTACGTCTAAAACACTGGGATGTAACACGGCGATGCATTCAACAGCACATGGATATTGAATAGTAAGCCACACAGAGGAACGGTTTACACAACACTTGCTAATTTCTCATCATACTCCGCTTTTCTTTCTCATTGTAGAAGTTAAATTGTTTAGTTCTCAAAATGGTTAGATAAATATGTCTCCTTTTGTTCATGTTAAGTAGCTGTGTTGTAATTATTTGTGAGTCTTTTGTATGCAAATGACAAAACCGTGATACCATCTGCTGTATTTGCTTTTATAACTACTACTGCTATTACTGTTACTACTACTACTACTACTACTACTACTACTACTACTACTACTATTACTACTACTACTACTATTACTACTACTACTATTACTACTACTACTGCTATTACGAGTACTATTACTACTACTGCTGCTACTGCACTGCTTTACTACTACTGCTACCACCACTACCACTACTGCTACCACTACTACCACTACCACCACTACTGCCACTGCCACCACTACCACACCACTGCTGCCACCACCACTGCTGCTACTGCTGCACTGCTGCTGCTGCTGCTGCACCACTGCTACCACTGCTGCTGCTGCTGCTGCTGCTGCTGCTGCTGCTGCTGCTGCTGCTGCTACTACTACTACTGCTACTGCTGCTGCTGCTACTACTACTGATAATAGTAAGAGCAAAAGAACGTAAGAAAATAAGGTGGTAATCCTTACATGATCTATATACTACTACTACTAGTAGTAGTAGTAGTAGTAGTAGTAGTAGTAGTAGTAGTAGTAGTAGTAGTAGTAGTAGTAGTAGTAGTAATAATAATAATAATAATATAATAATAATAATAATAATAATAACAATAATAATAATACCTAGTAATAATAATGAAAATAAGAATAATAATGATACTACTACTACTACTAATTATAATAATAATAACAATAATAATAATATTAATAATTATAATAATAACTAATAGTATAACAAAACAAGTTAAGAAAAGATGTATTTCTCTATCACACCCTCCCATAAGAACATTACATAACAAAACAATAGACATTCTACTAGGAAGCCAGTGAGCTGTGTGTGACGGTCCCAATGTCGCTTATCCATCCATTATCCCTGTCCATAAATGTGCCTATTATTCCTGTCCATAAATACGTCAAACTTAAGTATACCACCAGTCCCGTAGTAAATGACATCTTTTGTTCACATTCTCAGCCATATATTCCCGAGGCTAAAGAAATATTTCCCTTCACGCTGCATCAACTGCGTAACTAACAAGTCTTATTTATTGTTCAGGTACACGCGCTCATATACAACCATACATCTTCACCAGCTCTGTATATGATTTCACTGCAAGACATCCTCATTATGAACATTAATGATGCCACGCAGGACAAAAGCTTCTCGTATTGTAAGGCAGGAGGGGGACGGTAAGGCACACACACCTCCACAAGCTAGCTCGAGGTGTCTTGGCGAGGCTGCCGGGGTGAAAGACCACTACTCTTCGCCCTCCGTCAAGTACCATCTGCCTACGAGGTAAACAGAAGCTAAAACTTAACCCCTTGAGTGTCATGACGTGTCGTTCTATCCATTCTGCTTACTATTTGGTGATTTTATACAGATTTAGAAACTCATGTGGGGGGATTAAAATATTGAAGACTGTGGCCATTAATCCATAGACCCTTTCTAATGTCAATGAAGTGGTCTAATTGTACACACATCTCATGTCAAAAATGTGTCCCAGTATTGAAGAGGTTAAAGGAGGTACAGCAAACTCGCTCAAACAAAGGAGAAGGACAAACTGAACTGACTTCCATGAACAGACAAACATAGAAATTAGCAACTCAGACGAACATACAAACAGGCAGACACAGACATGGATACATAAATACAGACAAACTGACACACACACACACACACACACACACACACACACACACACAAAGGATGAAAAGGCAATATCGTTACATAGGTGGCGTATTACAGCGGTGAAAGAAATACGCAATTCTATACAGCGAGGGGAACACAAAGACATATTGACGCACACAATGAGCGCAGATCTAATACATCACGTAAGTATGTTCGTAATCACAAGCTCCATATATCACTAATGCTATAATAGTAAGAAGAATTCCATTACCTAACCTGATATCACTTATACTCTCTCTCTCACACACACACACACACACACACACACACACACACACACACACACACACACACACACACACACACACACACACACACAGTCACAGTAAGGAAAACACAGACATGATCGGACGTTGTTTGTAATTTGTGACTTTCTCTTCTTCACCGGGCTCATTTCACCATCTAATTGTGAGCGCTAGTAAAGAAAGGTTCGAGTACTAATTAAAATATCACTGAAGTGAGGCGGTGGCGTAGAGGATAAGGTGGTAAGCGTGGGAGTGGGCAGACGTCCATGCGTAGGTTTGAATCCCACCACGTGCAGCCTTAAACACTTTGCCATTTGTCGAGTGGTTTAAAGTTACCTACATGTCACCATGATACCCAGGTTCTTGGTGGTTACACCCAAGATGAGCTTGGATGGTGATATGGGCCCTAATATGGGTACCACTATAAATAAAATTGCCTGCGCCACTAATGGGCGGAAGCTGAACAGCGCTTCCTACACACTCTTTAAGTGAGCCTACAGGCGCTATAGGCTTTAACGTAAAAAAAATAAAAAAAAAAAAAAAAAAAAAAGGGTTTCGCTGAGCCTTCAAAGAATTATGACATAAAGGTAAATCAGGGCTTCTCATTCTGTAGTCACCCTGCCGTGGATAATTACTTTTACAACTACATAAGATTACTATTTTTCTCTTTGAGCTTTTTTTTTTTTTTTTCGTTGAGGATTCAACAGAATGGATCGTTTATTTTTCAACTTCTTATGATTACCATTTTTATTTCCCCTCTGAACTGATTTTTTTTTCACCTCCCCGCGGACCTTTCATTAATTTTCTACCTATTCCACTTGTCTATGTCATGAAGGCCATCATCAACAATCTCATCAGCAGTTAAGGGGAGACAGTCGCACACCAAGGTGACTTAACTCTTTCACTGCCAAACGAAACAGTTACCAGCACAAGAAGCAACGTGTGAAGTCTTTATATTCATTTACAGGAAGGTTAACGATGAAAAAATAATAATTTTGATATTTCTTCCCAGTTAAAAGACTAGATGTGGCTGTAGAACAAGTAAAGCAAAGTGTATCAAGTCGCTGCCAAAGGGTTAAAGAATAAGAAGCATCTGATTTACCTTCATTTCATATACTTTGGGACAATTTGCATTTTTACTTTGGAGAGGAAAAATGGATAAAAACTATGATTAAAATAATTACAGGAGATTTTAAAGCTTCTGTGACACGCTCTAAAGAATAATTTACAGTTCGTTACATTTTAAAAGCACTTTTCTTCCTCTGATAACTTTCCGTACAAGTAGCGTGGAGGCTTTCTCCTTAAAGATTGTACCACTGATTCGCTCACGTCAGTCTGGGAGAGATGGTGGGCGAAGACTAGAGCGCTGTCATTAAGCCCAGACAGCGATGACTACATGATGATGGGGATAACTCTTCACTTATATATGGAGACCAGATCAAATAACTTTTACTAATAGACTATATATTACACAGACACAGGTACACAGACACAGGTACACACACACACACACACACACACACACACACACACACACACACACACACACACACACACACACACACACACACACACACACACACAGAAATAAGAAACTGCAAGAAGCTGTCAGGCCTACACGTGGCACTCCCTGTATGAGCAAAGTTACCTAAATCCATCTATCATCCCCATCCATAAACTAATCTAATCTTCTTTTAAAGCTCCTTCACACATACTCACAGACATACATATACTGGCAGCAGCACCCCTAGCAAGAAACAATTGTAAGGGTTCATGGCGCGGTGGTCCTTCCCGTCCTCCTCCTTAGCTTGCCACGGAGAGAGTGACACGAGGCACACCCAACCGCCTCCTGCTGCCACACACACACCGCCCACGAGTCAATTCCCCCACACATCCCTAAGTCACACCCCATCACGCCCCCCTTCATGACTTCCTTACTGCTCCCACACCCCATCGCACTTAACGTCCCTCTCTTCTCGGCGCCACCTCTTCTCTCCCCTCCTCACCTCCCACCAGCTGTAATACTTTCCTTACCACTGTACACAAAACACTTAGCACATGAAAAGATATTACCATGAATTTTTTCTTCTTAATCAGTGACTGGGTACGATTTTGTTTTTACAAGCTTATTCTCTTCTTAACTCCCCTATCTAACTCAATTATTTCGTGACTGGTACCCTTCCACAACTGCCTCCTAACGACTTTCCCGCGTCATTCAGCCTTCAACACACCTAATGACACAGTGAGGCACGGCTGACCAGGAAGCGAGGTTAAAGTAATGTTACAAATTCTATAAAAAGCAACATGTTTTCGTTATTATACACCGCGCGTTGTTTGCTCTTCGGTGATTGGCAGGGCTACGTTGCTATTTGCGTCCGTCCATCATCCAGAAACAGGTCAGCTCTTCCTCCTACACTCTTATTAATCTCTTCAGTGATATGTGCCAGGACGTGTTTCCATATTCATTCCAGTTACTATTTAGCGATTTCATATAGCCTGAGAAACTTATGTTGGGAATAGACTGGTGAAGACTCTGGCCATTATTCTTTTGACCTCCATGGACCCTTCCTGATGCAAATAAAATAGTCTTATCATACTCAGAAAACAATATTGAAGGGGTTAACGTCACCGCGAGGCAATTACAGGGTTAATTACCTTCCCATGCCAGTACAGTCTTATTCACGTAGGAGACCACGATTTACAGCCACTACTGTACTCAAAGACCTTGGAGTAATAGCACTATTGAAATATAATACAAAGAGAATAAAAAAAACCCATAGTTTATCCTCCCAGGAGTACCAGTTTTCTTTATGTTGGATGTAGAAAACGAGTGAGTGTACCGTAGACTATAATACTTCAGGGAGCACTGAGAGGAAGACGGGAGGCAAGAGAGGGCCTCATCAGCAAGTAATGAGGGCGATGGGGGAGGACAGGGCGACACATTATGGGGGTGATGGGAAGAGCATTGCCATACATTAGTAAGACACGGCGGGAGGGGCGTGCCAAATGATAGCCACCACCATCATCACCATCACCACCACCACCGTCACCATCACCACCACCACCACAACGCCATGGCGTGCCTCTAGGGCCTTACTGATGAACCATGGTGTTGAGAGAGAGAGAGAGAGAGAGAGAGAGAGAGAGAGAGAGAGAGAGAGAGAGAGAGAGAGAGAGAGAGAGAGAGAGAGAGAGAGAGAGAGAGAGAGAGAGAGAGAGAGAGAGAGAGAGAGAGAGAGAGAGAGAGAGAGAGAGAGAGAGAGAGAGAGAGAGAGAGAGAGAGAGAGAGAGAGAGAGAGAGAGAGAGAGAGAGAGAGAGAGAGAGAGAGAGAGAGAGAGAGAGAGAGAGAGAGAGAGAGAGAGAGAGAGAGAGAGAGAGAGAGAGAGAGAGAGAGAGAGAGAGAGAGAGAGAGAGAGAGAGAGAGAGAGAGAGAGAGAGAGAGAGAGAGAGAGAGAGAGAGAGAGAGAGAGAGAGAGAGAGAGAGAGAGAGAGAGAGAGAGAGAGAGAGAGAGAGAGAGAGAGAGAGAGAGAGAGAGAGAGAGGGGGGGGGGTGCAGGACATAAACAGAACCAGTCCAGATATGTTCAGTGTAGAGGAGGGAGACATGCAGTTGAGCGTCACTGGATAAGAAGAGGAGAACGAAGCCTTGAGGGTCGTGTCGAGTTGATAGATATATGAAAAAAAAAAAAAAAGAGACTAAAACAAACACGGATAATGAAAACACACACACACACACAAAAAAAAAGAAAAGAAACATCATCACTGACACTACCACCACCATCACCATCAACAGCAACAAAGTACAGAAAAAAAAAATAGAAAAAAAGAAAAAAACATGAAAAAAACCAAACCATCCTAAAAAAAAAAAAACTGACAAAAAAAAAAAAGATAAAGAACAAAAAACACTAGAAAAAGAATAAAAGGAAGAGAGTGAAGACAAAGCTGGAAAAGTCACTGGTCACCTCCCTTCCCTCGAGATCCCGGAGTGTGGCGCGCGATGATTAGTCTCTGTAGGTGTTTACGTCGAGAAAACAGTCCATCTTCATTATCCCAGAGCAGCGCCGCGTTTCCAGCACGAGGTAGTCATTATTTCCTCATTATTATAACTTAATTATTCAAACCGGGAAGGGAGCGGGCCACGAGGAGGAGGAGGAGGAGGAGGAGGAGGAGGAGGAGGAGCAGGAGGAAGCAGGAAGAGGTTGAGGATAAGGACGAAAACGAGGAATGAATGTATAAATGAAGATAAGTCTTGCAAATTGATAAGAAAAAAAAAGTTTAGAGGAAAGAAATTATGAGATTAGGAAATTATGAGTGAAGTTAAGGCGAAGACATGAAGCCGAGGAAGCCTGAGGAAGGAGACAAGGAGGTAGATAAGGAGGAGGAGGAGGAGGAGAAAAAAAGAGAAAAAGAAGATGAAGAAGAAAAGAAGAAGTAGAAGAAAAAGAAGAAGAAGAAAAAGAAGAAGTAGAAAAAGAAGAAGAAGAAGAAGAAGAAGAAGAAGAAGAAGAAGAAGAAGAAGAAGAAGAAGAAGAAGAAGAAGAAGAAGAAGAAGAAGAAGAAGAAGAAGAAGAAGAAGAAGAAGAAGAAGAAGAAGAAGAAGAAGAAGAAGAAGAAGAAGAAGAAGAAGAAGAAGAAGAAGAAGAAGAAGAACAAGAAGAAGAACAAAAAGAAGAACAAGAAGAAGAACAAGAAGAGAAGAAGAAGAAGAAGAAGAGGAAGAAGAAGAAGAAGAAGGAAAAAAAAGAGAACAATAATAGTGATAACAACAACAACAACAACAACAATGGCAACAAAAGAAAAGAAAACAATAAATATCAGAGAAACAATCAATAAAGAAGACCTAGAGCGTCTGATGACCAATAACACACACACACACACACACACACACACACACACACACACCAGCCAGACAGACCTTTAGGATTGGTAATGATGCGTAGCCGGAGAATATGGAGGAGGAGGAGGAATCAACAGTCTTCTTCGCCCATTCATCCTATTACTCCTTTATCAATGTCCTCCTCCCCCTCCTCCTCCTCCTCCTTCGCCAGCGTCCTTCGTCTTCTTTCATTCTTCCCCTTCCCCACCTCTCCCCTCGCCCCTCCTGTAGGCTGGTGGGTCATTCTTCATACCAGTTCTTCCGGCGGCCTCATTCCTCTCTATGGTTCTTCCATTTATATGTATGAGTTGCCAGCTCAGCTCTGCTTCCTCCCTAATGGTCTACAGAACACATTCTTTATCCAAGATCCGATTGTCGCCACCTTCCCCCGTGTCTCTGCGTCTTAAGGAAGAATAATGTGCGATGCTTCCTTCCCTCGCCTCCACTTATACTAAAATTGTAAACATTCTTGACTAGGACTTATAAAACATCCAGGTGCTTTTCTTAAGGACAGGAAAGCCATTAGAGGGATTAAACACCAATCCTTCCCATGAACCTACGTGTTTGAAACCTTATGGCAATTCCTCACACACCGGGAAAAAATATGGAAACACTCGGAAACATTAACGAGACATTAATTGCCTTCCGCTGCGTCAGACTCCCGTGGTGAGTGTCTCGGGGGGAAGATAAACTCACGTCTGGGAAGCCTCGCGCTGATCCAGGAAGCGAAACTGACGAGGCTAGGAGAGAGAAAGAGAGAGAGAGAGCGAGAGAGTGACTCGAACCCAACTCTAATCACCCACTGACTCCTTTTTGCTACCCTTACCTTTGGTGGTGCCCTGAATAACCCACCTTGAAAACAATCAGCGACGTGCCGTTAATTACTCCTCCACGGTGAGCCAGCGCCGGGAAATGCCGTCACCCTTCCTCACTCGGCGCCAAGGAGTCATAATTGCGTGTCTCGCTGCCCTGACTCCCTCGTGAACCTTTTGAGGAGTTTCCGAATCAGTTGTCACAATCCTGAGAGCGGCCGAACTTCCGCTACGGACGACCTGCTCAAAGTCCCGGAAACTTGCACCCACTGATGGCCAGAAAGAGGAGGAAGAGGAGGAGGAAAAAGAGGAGGAGGAGGAAGTAGAGTAAGAGGAGAAGGAAGTAGAGGAGAAGAAGGAGGATGAAGAGGAGGAAGAGTCAGGAAGAGGTTAGGGCAAAAGTGAGCAGAAAGAGCTGGGGGAGAGGTGATAAAAGTGACGAGGGAGAGAATGATTGAGGGATATGATGAAGATAAGATAAATTACCTGATGAATGAAGAAAAAGAAAGATTATGAGAGAGAGAGAGAGAGAGAGAGAGAGAGAGAGAGAGAGAGAGAGAGAGAGAGAGAGAGAGAGAACGAGAACGAGAACGAGAACGAGAAAGAGAGACAGACAGACAGAGACATAGACAAAGATAAAGACCACGACCACCACGACCACCACCACGACCACCACACAACGACCACCACCACCACCACCACAACCACCACAAGATCGCACCCTGGTGTACTCTCCCTGTCACTCTTTACAAGTCGTGACGCGCCTCCCTGAACTTTGTCGCTGTAAAGGACGTCTCTTCACCCCCCCCCCATTCCACTCCATAAACTCCTGACCTATGACGCACGAACACGATCAATAAAAGGGTTAGGTAAGGTAAGGTAAGGTAAGGTAAGGTAAGGTCATTTAAGATTCAGGTAAGGTCAGGTTAGGTAAGGTAAGGTAAGGTTATGTTAGTTGAATTACGATTCTGTACATTTAGATTAGCTTATGAAACAAATACATCTGCATAATAAACATCGAGACGAACAAAATTATGCAGTGCCGCTACAATAAATTCAGAATATGAAATACTCTTATGTTAAACGTCGACAGATATATGAGTTCACCCTCCAGCTTAGGTATGAATGGCACGTTAGCGCTCGGCAGACTTGGAGTGTACGGCGGAGAGAAACACTTGTCCTTATAATGATAACAACAATAATAAAAAGAAAAAAAAATTGTTCCTTATACTCGACATGTTACAGACACAACCACAAGACTAGTAAGATCTATCTACTCTACTGTATTGCTCCCCAAGCGCATGGGTTCGAATCCTGGCCACGGTTTGAGTATAGGTAGGGCTTCCTTATCCAGGGTAACGGTTCCCTAACGGGTGGGCTCAGATAGGAAATGCCTAGAAAATATCTCCTTTAGCCCATAAAATTCCAATGAAAAGCCCACATGGTATAAAAAAATAGGCCCCAGAATTTCAACCCCTTCAGTACCATGACGCGTTTCTGTTAAGACTTGGTGATTTTAGACTCATGAGGGAATGAAATAGTGAAGACTGCAGGCTATTAATCTTCTCACCTCCATAGATCCTTCCTAATGTAAAAAAATATCTAATTGTGCCCAAAACATATGGTAAAAATGCGTCCCAGTACTGAAGGAATTAGAGTAAACTGGATAAATTTATGAAAGCCGAGGAGTATACAAGAGCTGCCTCATAAACTACATCTGTTCCTCTGTCACATCTTTACTGTCTGATGCTTTTAATGTAAGAGCAGAAAACCGGCCAAAGAAAACGAAAGATAAAAAAATGGGTTCACTTAATTGCCAGTCCCCCTTGCAGGTCTGATAGAGTTAGCCGAAACGAGAGGGACAAATGTTTTGAAACTTCCCTCTTACATGAAGCCAAGTCATAGGAAATTGGAAACAGAGAAGCAGGCAGGGACATGTTCTCCACCAACGAGGACAAAAGAAACACAACGATAGAAACAACATGGAGTAACATCCTAAAAATGACTAATACATGATATTCAAGAAAAAAAACAAAGAATGGAGTACAAAAAAGTAATAGAGATAATGAAGATAATAGGGCAATAAAAAAAAGAGGGAAGAACGGAGGAATACGAATGGAGGGACTTATACATAACATACAGTAAAAAACAAAGAACAGAGTACAAAAAATAATAGAATGAGATAATGAAGATAATAGAGCAATAAAGAAAAGAGGGAAGAACGGAGGAATACGAATGAGAATAAATGCAAGGCGATCACAACTGCTGCTACGTGCATCTGCTTAACAAGGAACGTGTCGGGCAGCGAGGCTCAGGGGTTACTAACAAAAGACCCATATTCAGAAACGCTTTGCTCTCTCACCATCACTACTTTCCAAAGGCTCTAGTTGAAGATAGTCGTGTTTTCAAGAGTATTTTCATGGTTGAGGTGGTGGCAAATTTTCTAGTTTATCATAAGAAGGAACTGTCTTGAAAACCCGCCTAGTTGTCTCTGTGGTCTTTTGGAAATTGTCTTGGTGAGCGAATAAGGCGTTTCTGAATATGGCCGTAAGAGGTAAGCTAAGAGGAGAGAGGACGAATTACTGACGGAAAAGACTCACCTCGCTACGTGGGAAAGAGCGAACACAAGAAGGTAAAGACGCGGATTAACACTCACTACCTTACTAACTTTCTAACATCACCACCATCACTAACTTCCTTCCCATCTCCTCCACTGGCCTCCTTTCCTCCCTCAGAGACTCGTTCGATTCAAAGTTCCTCCTTCTCTGAGTTTCGCTCCCTTGGCATCCTCCCTTTCCTCTCTTCTCCTCTCCCTCTTCCTGTTCCCATTCATTTGGCCGGGAATGGAAACTTGTAACTTTTCTTTTTTCACCCTCGCGGAAAAGTTCATCCCTTTCAACTATTCCCGACCAACTTATACGGTAAAAGCATTGAGAACCGGGAGATGCTGAGGGCGATAAGATTCCATACGCCCTGCCTACCTCTGCCCCAGTCAGTCAGCCCTCGCCTCCTCTTCGGGAACACGCTACCGGTAACTTCCAGCCTCCGCAACCTTTCACTCCTGATGGACACGCACTTCTCTTCCCATTTCGTACAAACCAGTCTTGTTTCACCCAGTTTCACTCCAGTATGCTTTGTATCCCGTCGCTTTCCTATTTCGTCTACATCCTTCACGCTTCATTCTATCTGAGTTCACCCTACATTTTCTGTGTTCCACTCCTATTCCATCTCCATCTAATTTCACCTTATTCTTATTCTTATCCCCGTCCCCTCGTGGCCTGTATTTATCTCTTGTTTCTTTCCTTCTTCTCTCCTTCGCACCCAGTCATCAAGTCCTTCGTAAAGCATTCAATTAAAGCCTTGCAGATCTCGAAAGGGGAGTAATCTTTAATTCGCTGGAAAGGAAAGAGGTGGAAGAATACTTTAAGTTGCGTTGTGGTGTAAAAAAGTCCCTTGAGATTGTGGAGTTGAAGGGTTGAGAGGCTGTGGGGTTGTGGAGTTGTGTGGGGCTGTGAGGCTGTATAGGATGTGAGATGTTAGGTTGTGCGGCTGTGGAATTCTGGGGGTGTGGGGTTGTGTGGGCTGTGCGGCTGCGGGGCTGTGGAGATCGGTGGGGTGTGAGAAGTTGGGGTTATGGGAATGAAGGTATGAGGGAGCAGTGGTATGGAGCTGTGGTGCTGTGGGACTGTGGGATTATGTTTTAATTATTCGCTGCTGTAGTCGTTCTTTGCTTACATCCACAGCGTCACAAAAAAAAAAAAAAAAAAAAAAAACATGAAAGATGATCACAAGAAAAATGAAAAAAGACAAGAACAAAAACTGAGTTGTCTTTTTTTAACCTAGAGAGAGAAACTGGTACTTTTCACCTTATATCTAGAATCAAGGTTACTATTTTAATGAGTTATTTCTCCTATGGAAGGAATCTTAAAGGCCTCGTTGGCAGGATTGCGGTACAGAATTGAGGTGGCATAGATTGGTAATAAGGAATATTTGAGTATGTGATCTAATTAGGTTAGGTAATTACACTAGATAATTATATATATACACCTGTCCAGCCTGGAATTAATGTTATGTAGTTACCTGTCCAGAAAGAAAGTAAGTAGAATGTAAATGGTCTTGGACGAAAAAACAAATGTAGTGTTGAGTTGTTTCTTCTTCACTAAAGGTTACTATTTCATAACGAGACTTTAATATAATTTCTCAAGAGACTATAGTAGAAAAGACCAAGAGCAGAAAGTAAAAAATCATCATGGAAGAAAAAAATATCTAGTACTGCGTAGATTATATTGTTCCTTCCTTACTTACTCGAACCCTCTTGTCTCCTCCCTCTAGACGCGGCCGCCCTTCACCTCTTCACGTAGCTTAATGGCTGACCGAAAATCAACAATGTTACCGATCACGTCCAACAGATGGCACCTTAATAATCTCTAATCGATATGGAATTACCGATCTCGTGAAATTAATATCAGCTTAAGATCAGTGACTTTGAATGGAGCCTGGGATTGACAGCTTGGTGAAGGATGAAATCATATTTGAGAGAAGGAATGGACTGAAGAAGTGACACACAGGCCAGGCGAGCTTCTTCTGTCTGTATCATTAATTATTTGTGCCACGTGAGGGTTGCATAGAGGAAAAATCATGTTCTTGTGGGTGTTTTTCTCTCCCTGACAATGTTATACCTTCCAAAACCATCCCTACCACCACCACCACCACCTTTGCTTACTACTACTACTACTACTACTACTACTACTACTACTACTACTACTACTTCTACTACTATTACTACTACTTCTACTACTACCACTACCACTACTATTACTACTACTACTACTACTATTACCACTACTACTACTACTACTACTACTGCACAAAAATTACAAGCTTAAAATGAAGTGAGGGCCTTCGAGATAGATTTATAGACACACACAGGCAGAAGTGAAGCGAGTCTCAGGGGACGAATTGGAGAGCGAAGACCTTAAAATAAAAAGAAGACTTCAAGTAGTGGACATTTTTTGGTGACTAAACTTGTGTCAGCGAGGCATTGTGGGGGCCTGTTCCTGTTTGGTGCGAAGTTTCATTGTTGCTGATGAAAAGTTTAAAGGCATTTGTAGGTAAAGCTTTGGAAGGATTAGTTGCAGTGTTATTATTATTATCATTATTACTATTATTATTATTATTATTATTATTATTATTATTATTATTATTATTATTATTATTATTATTATTATTAGTAGTAGTAGTAGTGGTGGTAGTAGTAGTAGTAGTAGTAGTAGTAGTAATAGTCGTGGTAGTATAGAATTAGTAGTAGTAATAGTCGTAATAGTGTAGTAGTAGTGGTAGTAGCAGCAGTAGTAGTAGTAGTAGCAGTAGCAGTCGTAGCAGTCGTAGCAGTAGCAGCAGCAGCAGCAGCAGCAGCAGCAGCAGCAGCAGCAGCAGTAGTAGTAGTAGTAGTAGTAGTAGTAGTAGTAGTAGTAGTAGTAGTAGTAGTAGTAGTAGTAGTAGTAGTAGTAGTAGTAGATGTTGTTGTTGTTGAAGTTGCTGTATTGATTCATATTGTAATAGTAGTAATATTAATAATAGCTGTAGTTGTCTGTGGTAGTGGTGGTGGTGGTGGTGGTGGTGGTGGTGGTAATTATTGTTGACATTAATTATTTCTCCTTGTTTTCGTAATTGTTAGCGTTAGTTGTGTGTGGTGTTGTCATTTTTTGCTATTGTTATTCGGTTGTGTTTAGGAGCCATTGTTGTGTGTTCATTACTTGTTTTTATTATTGTTGTTGTTAGTTATTGTTGCTATTGTTGTTCTCGCAGTAGGTGTCCTCACTGGTGTCAATGATGAGGCCGAGCACAGATACAGATAATGAAAAAAAAAGATAGATTAATAAATAGTTAAAGATCATTATACCGTATACACCCACAGAGTATGTTAGCTTAGGTTAGGTTGAGCTAGGTTGCGATCATGAGTCCACGAGTATTTTCAATATTATCGATACAATGACCAGAATATTTTACGATGAAGATTTAAAAGAGTAAAAGAGAGGTAAAGTTAACAAGCAACGACGATTCTTTTTTATGTAAGAGGTGAGGACTGGCCAAGGGCAACGAAAAGATAAAGAAAACAATGGCCCACTCAGTCACCAGTCTCCAGTCTCCTTACAGAGCCGATAGTTAACCAAAGGACAGGGACATTTTCTGCTACTACTACTACTACTACTACTACTACTACTACGGTGCTGGATTGTCTCGACAGTGTGGCTCGAGTGAGGAGTTAACACTTTCTTCTCCCTCAACCCAAAGGACACGTCACCTTATAAGAAACACTAGAATGACTGTAGTAGTAGTAGTAGTAGTAGTAGTAGTAGTAGTAGTAGTAGTAGTAGTAGTAGTAGTAGTAGTAGTATCAGTAGTAGTAGAAATACTATGAGAGATGAAGAGGTAGTAGAGAGGATGGTGATACATACGACACACACACGCGCGCACACACACACACACACACACACACACACACACACACACACACACACACACACACACACACACACACACACACACACACACACACACACACAGACATACATACACATACACACACACACTTAACACTCCTGTGAATTCCAAAGTCTTGATCTCGCCTCGCTTCCCTCGCGCCTCGGTCTGGCACCAAAACTCAACTTTCACTCGCCCGCCGAAGCTCAAGTTTTGGGAGGATAAGCTCAACCAAGTCCTTTGTCAACTTCGCTTTCCTATATTTTTCCTCATATCTATATTTCCCTCGCGCTGCCGTCCTTTTTCTTCACTCTGGGTTTCGCGCCTCTTTTCAATTTTTTTCTCATAGGTTTCCTTTTTCCATCTCTCTGTTATTGTTGTCTTTTCTCAGCCCTCTTTTCTAGCGTCAAAGGACCTGATTTCTGTGTGAGTTCTGCCCTCCCTTGTCTTTTTATTTTCCCTACTGTTCCTGTGGTAGTACAAGTAAAAGTAGTAGAAGTAGCAGCAACAATTACAGAAACAGCAGTAGTAGCAGTAGTATCAACAACAATTAACTTTTCATAACTGTACACCTCCCAAAACACTGCATTTCACTCACTCTACACAACAGCGACACTACACCGGCACATCAACTATAGAGAAACGGAGGAAAAGAAAACAATAGCTCTTATCCCGCCGAGGAGACAACTACAGCCTCACCAATGCCTCACAAAAACCCGATGATAAAAGCTTGCGAAAGGGAAACAAGACACACCGGGAAATAGAGAAGGACGAGTGGACCAGCAGGAAAGACAGGGAGGAAGGCCGATGATTGAGGAGGAAGGGAGGAAATGGAGAAGCAGAATGGTGAGTTGAGGCGAAGGGCGTTGAGAAAGAGAGGGAGGGAGGGAGGGAGAGAAAGAGAGAGAGAGAGAGTGGGGCTTGATGGTGATGGGGAGAGCAGACAAGCAAATTGAGAGTGGAGGGTTGAATTGACAGAGAGATGCAGTGAGGTTAGGACTTCAGGTTTTTTGACAGGGTGAGGGCAAAGCAAGGCAAAGTAGGGTAAGGCAGGATAAGACAGGGATGAGTGGACAAGGAAGATTGAGTGAAGTCCTGGTAAGGCAAAAGAAGAAAAGGACCACAGGAATCAATAAAAGCGTTGATATAGAAGAAAATAACTGAATTAGGATTTTTACACGATTGGAAGCAGTAAAAATAGGAAGAACAGAAGGGTTGATGTGGTAGTCAGGGGTGAGTGAGATGATGAAGAGAAGAAAGGGGAAAAGAGGGTGGTGAATTGAGACATCGAAAAGGTGTGGGGGTGAGGAGGAATGAGCGGTGTTTGACAAAGAAAGGAGAGGCAGGGGCAGGAAGGGAGAGGACTGAGAGGGGCCGCGCTATGAAGTCCTCACGTGACGGACGAAATGGAAGGTCGAGAGGAAATGGAGGAGCAGCACGTGACTCAACGGTAGGGAGACGCATGGCCGCTCTTAAAGACTCCATGCATCACCTTCCTCGTGTCCCGCCACCCAAAGATGAGTTCACGAGTCGCCGAGGAAAAACCGAGACATTTTCAAAACAATTCCAAGGTATTTTCTGAGGTTTGGTTTGACAGCGTATCACTTAGACGTGTAAAATATTAGCCAGGTGATTGTTCTGTAAGAGTTTATGATAGGATCTTTTTGAAATTGGCCAAGGAAAATGTTTCAACTAGGTATTAAGGGAAAATAAACGGTTTTCCAGACAATTTCAAGGCTTTTCAGTGTTTCAGCACGCAGCAAACGTTATCAAAATGATTAAAAAGTCCATTCTCAGAGCCATTTTAAGACAATTATTTCTACGGCGACAAAGAATATTGTTCACAAAATATACTGTGAGAGTTTCCCCAAGATATTCAGAGGCATTATCCAATCTCCACCTTGACGGGTTTAGCGAAGCAATGCAAACTGAAATGAGTCGAAAATATTCCTTTATTCTCAAGACGATAAAGGAAAAGACAATGACTAAGACAATCAGGAAGAAGCACGATATTTCCAAGCCATTTCCGAGACGTTTTCTGAAGCTCATGTTAGCAATGTATTGTCCAGATTAACATAACATGAAGTCAATGATCTGTTCCTACAGGCACCTTGAGCAGATTTCCTCTTGACGAACAAAGGAGAGATGAGGAATAGTGGTTCATTTCTAAGTGATTCTCAGATTATTCTCTTTCGTTCACCGTCCCAGAAACATGAGGCAAGTGACCCAACGTTGTTAAAGACTCCATGAATACAATTTATTTATATTTTGTTCACGGCGAAGGAAGAACGATAAGGGACACTGAAACATTTCAAAGCCATTTTCAAGACATTCCCTTTGGCTCATCGTCCTAGAAACATGAGCCAGATAACCTGCGTTGCTAAAGAGTCCAGAAGAATATATATTTTATTCTATTTTATTTTTCTTATGTCGAGGCGAGGAGCACTGAAACGTTTCAAAGACATTCTCAAAACATTCCCTTTCCTTCATCGTCCCCGAAACACGAGGCAGGTAACCCAACGTTCGTAAAGAGTCCAGGAATACAATTTATTTATATTTTGCTCATGACGAAGGAAGAACGCTAAGGAAATATTTCAAAGGTAATCCTAAAAAAAATTCTTGAACTTTATCGCAGGAAAACGAAATAAATAACCTACAGTTCCTAACGACGACAAGAATAACTTTTTTTTTAATGAACGAAATAACAATGAAGAAAACTGAAACATTCCAAAGTCATTTTTAATACATAGTCTGAAGTCCACCACGGCAAAACAAAAGATATAATCGCTCTTTAAGAATGCATGAATAACTTTTTTTCTCTTTTTATTACTTACAAAAGAATAATGAACCTAAAGTAAGACATTTCAAAACCCCCTTTAAAACATCCACTGACGTACACAGTGTCAAAACCCATTAAGGAGACAACCAAACCCTTCCAAATACTAAATAAACAACACTTTCACATCACGGCGACAACAAAGAGATAAAGAACAAAACTAAGCCATTTCAGAACTATTCTCAAGACACTCCCTGAGGTTCAAGGTAGCAGTATATCGTCTAAATGAGTAAAACATGGACTTGAAATGCACTGTAATCTCGGGAGCATTATAACTCAAGTCTCTAACAGCTGAGCTCCGCCGCGCCAGGAGGTTGTTGGGCGGCAGATGCTCCGGCAGTGGGCGTCCTTGAGCCAGGGATCTGATGCAATTATGATTATATTCAGACTCTTTCCCCTTTTTATGAACGCGAACTGATGGTGTCATGCAGGAAATCCGGGGAAAAAAGTTTGAAAAAAGGAGAGTGGTTAAAGTGGGAGGGAAATTGAAACAGATGAGAGATTGAGAAGAGAGAATGAAGGAAAAAGAAAAAAAAGTCATATTCAGATTCTTATCCTTATGAATGTGAGGCGATGGTGTCATGCAGGAAATGCGGAGGAGAGGGAAAGTCACAACGGGACAAAGAAGAGAGGAAATTGAAATAGATCGATAAAGGAAAGACTCAAGGAAGGAAGAAAGAGAAAGAGAAAGAGAAAGAGAAAGAGAGAGAGAGAAAGAGAACAAGAAAATAGTGTAAGATCTTATTCAGATTCCCTTTTTTTTATAGCTATGAGCAAGAAATCTGAAAAAAAAGTTGGAAAAGAAGAGCGAGGAAAGAGAGATAAAAATTGAAACAGATGAGAGACAGAGAGGGAGGAAAGAAAAAGTATTGTATTCAGAGCCTCGTCTTTATGGGAGTGAAGTGATGGTGTGAAGCAAGCAATCTGGGAGAGAAGGAAAGAGGGAGCCGGTGAAGAGGGAGGAAAATTGATACAGATGGATGAAAAGGAGAGTAAAGATGGAGAGGGGAAAACAAAGGAAACAAATGACAGATTACACATACATTCTGTTTGACTAATGTTAACTGATAGTGTCGTACGAGAAATGTAGGAGGAGGAGGAGGAGGAGGAGGAGGAGGAGGAGGAGGAGGAGGAGAAGGAGGAGGAGGAGGAGGAGGAGGAGATGGAGGAGGAGGAGGAGGAGGAGGAGGAGGAGGAGGAGGAGGAGGAGGAGGAGGAGGAGGTGGTGGTGCAGGAGAAAAGGAGGAAGAAGAGGAGACGCAGCAGTATTAGTATCAACACTACAATTATTATTCTACATGAAGTGGAAAGCGACTCGTATTACAAAACATTCTGTTCTAAATAGATAAATAGATAAAACACTAAACTCTCATAAAAAAAAAATTCAAGTTAATGAAATAGCACCACGAAACATTACAGCACCTCGCCTTTCCCTTACTGTTTACCGCTCTTACCTCTTCAGTACTGGGACACATTTTTACCTTGAGATTTGTGTACGATTAGACCATTTTATTGACATTAAAAAGGGTCCATGGAGGTCAGAAAATTAATAGCCACAGTCTTCACGATTTTAATCCCCCCATATAACTTTGTGATGTATAAAATCCCAAGATATTAAGTAGACTGAATATGGAAACGCATCATGGAATTAAAAGGGATAAAAGGAACTCCGCAAATGATCTACTGGCTGGTAAACACATTCGGCTTCATCTTATCGTGGCAGTCACCTTATTTTTATCCCAGTAATTATTCGCACAGACACGAGCTAAGGCGGGAGTGGGCGGCGTGGAGAGTCCTTTAGTAAGATGAGGAGGCAGCGGGGGTCATAACAGAGCCGGCCGTCAATAACAAACAAGGCTAGCGTGTCCCGCCAACACTGGACCACTCGCCACTCCCTCGCTCGAATCCCACGCCTGTTGCTCCACTTTAAAGGGTGTCGCGCTCCTACGGTGTGTAATGTGTTGTTTAGCTTCTTATTGTGGGTCCTCTTATTTTTATTGATTTATATTTTAGTAGTGGAAAGTTAAACATATTTTCTTTTCTTTTCGTTCTTTCTTTTCTGTCCTATATATTATTTATTTCGTTCTTCCTTTCGCTTTTCCTTTCCTTCTTAATGTGTGTGTGTGTGTGTGTGTGTGTGTGTGTGTGTGTGTGTGTGTGTGTGTGTGTGTGTGTGTGTGTGTGTGTGTGTGTGTGTGTGTGTGTGTGTGTGTGTGTGTGTGTGTGTGTGTGTGTGTTTGGCAATTTCATGACGCGTAAAAAAAAAAAAAAAAAACAGCAATATCTTTCATTTACTAGAGTTTCTGAGTATCACATTCTATCCCTCCACAGCAACTTCGTCACTGCTTCAAACCTTTGCATGGGTAAAGACTAGGTAGAGTACAGACTTGAACCCGCCACACGGCAGCACACACCACACCTGCCTTGGATTGTAAATAAGATAACAAAAAACCTGAAAATAACAAATACAAACAAAAAAACGTGACTTATTAACCACCAGAAGGCCTTTTTTTTTTTTTTTTTTAAGAACAGGATATTCTCAATTATTTATTCACTTTTATTTCTCTCTTCAACGGTTTATGCTTCCAGACTAGATAAGATTATTCACAAATTCAATACTGAAACGAATTTTTACCTTGATTTTTGGGCATGATTAGACGATTTTATTTGCATAAGGAAAGATCTTTGGAAGTCAGAAGAAAAAAGGCGAGAATCTTTACTATTCTAATCCCAACATGTGTTTCTGAAGCTGTATAAAAATCGCCAAAATAGTAACCAGAATGAATATTAAAACGCGTCCTGGTACTGAAGGTGTTAATATTAGTAGCAGTAACAGTAAGCTCTTAATCCCCCTTCGTGCTGCTTCCTGCGCTGCCTGACTTGAACTTACGTGACAGGAAGTTCTTCATATGTAAATTTATGCGAGGAACACAACAACTCTCACTTATTCCTCCCTGTTTGTCTGCTTGTCTGTATGTTTCTTTGTCTCCTTCCGTTTCCCTTAAGTTTTCATCTACCTCAGGTTAATTTATTGTTTGTCAACTGTTTTCTATCTATGTTTTTGTTGTTGTTGTTGTTGTTTTGCTTGACCTTTCTTTCCTTTCGCATTTTTTTTCTTTTGATTTCAGTTTTTCCTCCTTTCTTTATAAATTTTTCCTCCTCCTCCTCCTCCTACTACTACTACTACTACTACTACTACTACTACCACCACTACTACTTATAATACCTGCCATTTGAATACCCAGAAACACCCAGCAACCCTCGACGCACCATACTTTACCCCACTATAAAATGAACAGCAATAAATGTCACTATTATAGAGGCAAACAGCAAGACACACAGCCTCTCCCCGCGGTGCCTCGCCATAGCCGCCCGCCTCCACCCACGCACCGCCAGACAAAC
Organism: Portunus trituberculatus; assembly: GCF_017591435.1. Taxonomy (NCBI): domain Eukaryota; kingdom Metazoa; phylum Arthropoda; class Malacostraca; order Decapoda; family Portunidae; genus Portunus; species Portunus trituberculatus. Next base: position 8,628,776 of record NC_059303.1, read on the forward strand.
GACATAATATTATACTGTAACGTAAAGGCTAAATAAAACACAGGACACAATGCGCAGCTAACAAAAGAGGGGAAAAGAGGGGAAAAGAAGGAAAAAAAGGGGAAAAAGGAGCAATTCGCAGCCCCCTCCGCCCCTTATGTGAGTAGAAGGCAGATTTAAACTTCCAAAAACTCCCTTACTTTTTTTTTCATCCTCCCATTTTTTCTTCTTCCTTTGTTGTGTTATTCTTCCTCTTTTATTTCTCCTCCGTGACTTTTTCTTTGGGGAATCCTGTGAATGTATCATATTTTCGTGTTGCTCAGTTCTATAGCGTGTATTTCTCCTTTCCTCCTCTTCCCCTTTCTCTATCTAAGGCTTTCAGTTCTTCCTTTAGTCTCACTCTTCCTCTCCTCCCTTTCCTACCTCCTCAACCCTTTAGCACCTCCTCCAACACTTCATTCCTCCCTCCTTCTCTTCCTCTCCATCTCACTCGTTTTATTTTCCCTCCCTTTCCACGTTTTTTTCTTCTTTCCCTCACCTCACCTGTCTCGCAATCTTGTTTCTCCTCCACTCTCCATTCCTCGCCTCAATTCCTTCCTTCAGCACCTCATTCCTCCTCCTTGCCCTTCGTTTACCACTTCATTCTTCCTCTCATCTCTTCTCAGTCTTCCCATCCTGTCCTCTCCCTCTCTCAGTGCCTCTTACCACCTCATCGGCCTTCCCTCTCTCACATTCTCCTCTCTCTCTCGCGCCCCAGTCACTCCACCCCGGTCTTCCCCTCTCACCTCACCCACCCCAGCACACACACGCCCTCTGGCTAATTTTGCAGAAGTCAAGTGAATTGTTCGACCGTTCCCGAGGCGCCGCCAGTGCCGCCCTCACAAACAAGTGATCAGAGGCTCTTGGAAAACCTTATTGAATCCACGAGGGAGGGAATGAGGGCGGGAGATAATAGACAGACAGACAGATAGACAGACAGACAGACAGACAGACAGACAGACAGACAGACAGACAGACACACACACACACACACACACACTGAAAGAATACAAGGTGATTCATTTAAGGAAAATCGAAGGCATGAAAAGACGAACACACGAGAAAAAAGAGTGACAATAAAACGGTAAAAACAAAACTAGGAAAAAAACAACAACTGAACAGGAAGGAAAAAAATAACCAAAGAAATAGCAAAAGATAAACAGCACAAAAATAAATAAATAAGAGAAAAAAAATAAATAAAACCTGGAAAAATACAATCTTGAAAATATTTACACAAACATTTTAAAACATTTCCCTTGACAGACGGGCATGCAAACACTTTCCTACCCCTTTCCCCCCACCTTTCTCTCTCTCTCTCTCTCTCTCTCTCTCTCTCTCTCTCTCTCTCTCTCTCTCTCTCTCTCATTTTGCCTTTCAGTATGTATGAGTCTATGATTGTAAGTATATTATGTGTGTATGATTATGTTTGTATGCCTTTCGATATGTATGTATCTATGCTTGTATTTATGTATGTCTGTATGTTTGGATATGAATGTGTATGTATGCATATGTATGGGTATGTGTGTATGCCTGTATGTTTGTGTGGATGTGCATGTAGGAACAGGCTGAATGTAAGCAAACTTCCAGCAAGAAGAAAAGGTAGAAGTCAATAGATATAGCTGAAAGAATTTAGCCAGGCAAGGTGCAAGCACGGAAGCACAGTTTTTGAGAACAATATAAGTTAGGGGTGACCACTATTTTTCAAAGACCACAGAGGTGGAAAACTTTTCCTGAGTGTTTTTATGCCACTGATAAAGTAGATATCATGTCAATCTGTCATTACAACCAACAAATTACCTTCAAAAATACGTATGACTGAAACAAGAGTCTTTTGAAAATAATTGTTATGTCGCCACAATTTTTCCAAGTCCACAGATGATAAATTTAAACCACATCAGAATTTTTGGTATTAATAAGATAGAAATCATGTTAATCTGTCAATGGAACTATGAAACTACCCTTAAAAAACTGTGTAACTGAAACAAGCGTCTTTTAGAAATACAACTATTGTGGCCAATATTTTTCAAATTCTACAGTTATGAGGAGCTTTGTTCGTAAGAGTGTTTTAGCTTTTGATAAATTAGATATCAATGCAATCTGCAAATAGAAATATTAAACTTCAATTAAAAACGCGTGTGACTGAAACAAAGGCCTTTTTTTGAATAAAGATTATGTTGCCAAATTATCCAAGGTCTACAGATATGAGGAGCTTGGTTCCAATAAGTGATTTTGCTATATATAAAATAAAAATACATTACATTGTCAATACAATTATCAAACTACCATTAAAAACCAGTCTAAATGAAACAATAATCTTTAAAAATATAGGTGAGGTGACCACTATATTTCAAAGTTTACAGAGATGAAAAACCTCTTTCCTAAGAGTTTTTATGCTATTGATGAAATTGATATGATGTTAGTCTGTCTATAGAACCATCAAATTACCTTTAAGAAAAACATATGGATGAAAGAAGAGTCTTTTGAAAATATATGTAATGTGGCCACTATTCTTCAAAGTACAGAGATGGTAAATTTTATCCATAGCAGGGATTTGGCTTTTAATAAGGTAGAAATAATGTTAATCTGTCAATGAAACCATGAAACTACCCTCATAAAACCGTGATACTGAAACAAGAGTCTTTTGGAAATATAGCTTATGTAGCTAATATTTATCAAATTCTACAGTTATAAGGATTTTTTTTGTAACAGCGTTTTTGCTTTTGATAAGGTAGATATCAATGTAATCTGTAAATAAAACCATCACATTTCAATTGAAAAAGCGTGTGACTGAAACAAGAGTCTTTTTAAAATATATGTTATGTTGCCAAAACTTTCAAAGTCTACAGATATGAAGAGCTTATTTCGTAAGAGTATTTTTGCCATATATAAAGTAGATATTGCATTTAATTGTCAATACAATAGTCCAACTATTCTTAAAAACCTGTCTTACAGAAACAAGAAACCTTAAAGGAATATAGGTTAGGTAACCACTATTTTTCAAAGTTCACAGAGATGAGAAATAATTTTCCTAAGAGTTTTCATGCTATTGACAAAGAAGATATTAAATCGATCTGTCAATAAAACCATCAAATTACCTTTAAAAATTCGTATGACTGAAACAAGAGTCTTTTGAAAATAAACGTCACGAGGCCACACTTTTTCAAAGTCCAGAGAGATTATAAAATTTAGCCATAGCAAGCTTTTTTATATTAATAAGGCAAAAATCATGTTAATCTGTCAATGAAACCATGAAACTACCCATAAAAAATCATGTTATTGAAACAAGAGTCTTTTAGAAATACAACTTATGTGCCCAAAATTTTTGTACATTCTACACTTATGAGGAACTTTGTTCGTAAGAGTGTTGTTGCTTTTGAAAAGGTAGATATCAATGTAAATTGTACATAGAACCATCAAATTTCCCTTGAAAACGCGTGTGACTAAAATAAGTCTTTTGAAATATTGGTTATGTTGCCACAATTTTAAAAGTCTGCAGATATGAGGAGCTTGGTTCGTAAGAGTGTTTTGCTATATATAAAGTAGAAATCGGATCAAATTGTCAACACAACTGTCAAACTATCCTTAAAAACCTGTCGAACTGAAACAAGAATCTTTTAAAAATAAAGGTTAGGTGACCACTATTTTTTCAAAGTTCACAGATATGAAAACCTTTTTCGTAATAGTTTTCATGGTATTGATGAAGTAGATATCATGTCAGTCTGTCAAAAGAATCATCATATATCCTTTAAAAATGTATGATTGAAATAAGAATCTTTTGAAAATATATGTTATGTGGCCACTATTTTTCAAAGTCCAGAAAGATTATAAAATTTATCCATAGCAGGGTTTTTGCTATTAATAAGGTAGAAATCATGTTAATCTGTCAATAAAACCATGAAACTACCTTTAAGAAATTAAGAAACCGTGCTACTGAAACAAAAGTCTTTTAGAAATAAATTATGTTGCCAATATTTTTCAAATTCTACAGTTATGAGGAACTTTGTTCGTAAAAGTGTTTTTGCTTTTAATTACGTAGATAACAATGTAAATTGTAAATAGAACCATCAGATTTTCCTTGAAAACGCGTGTGACTGACACAAGTCTTTTTGAAATACAGATTATGTTGCCACAATTTTCAAAATCTACAGATATGAGGAGATTGGTTCGTATGAGTGTTTTTGCTATATATAAAGTAGAAATCGCATCAAATTGTCAATACAACTGTCAAACTATCCTTAAAAACCCGTCTAGCTGAAACAAGAATCTTTTAAAATGTATGTTAGGTGACCACTATTTCTGAAAGTACACGGAGATAAAAAAAAAAAAACGTTTTTCCTGAGAGTTTTTATGATATTGATAAAGTAGATATCATGTGAATCTGTCAATAGAACCATCACATTACCTTTAATAAAACGTATGACTGAAAGAAGAGTCTTTTAAAAATATACGTTATGTGGCCAATATTTTTCAAAATCCAGAGAGATGATAAATTTTATCCATAGCAGGGTTTATTATCAATACGGTAAAAATCATGTTAATGTGTTAATGAAACCATGAAACTACGCTTAGAAAACTGTGTTACGGAAATAAGAGTCATTTTGAAATACAACTTATGTGGCCAATATTTTTCAAATTGTACAGTTAGGAGGAACTTTGTTCGTAAGAGTGTTTTTGCTTTTGATAAGGTAGATATCAGTGAAATCTGTAAATAGAACCATCAAACTTCCCTTAATAAAGCGTGTGACTGAAAGAAGAGTTTTTTTAAATGTAGGTTATGTTGCCAAAATTTCCAATTTCTACAGATACTGAGGAATTTGGTATAAGTGTTTTTGCTATATATAAAGCAGAAACCTTATCAAATTATGTGTGTATGTGTGCATGTATGTCTTTATATGTACATGCGTGTTTACAAACGTAATTATTTTTTGACTAATCATTTGATAAATGTATGTATTTAATTTATGAATGTATGGAATTAAGTATTCATGTACCTACCTATGTATGTATATAGATAGGTAGATATTATGTTTTTGTTATGTTTGTGTTCATATATAGAGAACAGTGTATGTAATTATGTATTTGGATATTTTCGTTTTTAATGTTTGGGCGCATGTGTGTATGTATGGAAGTCTTCGCATACACTGTGTAAATTGCTACACATTTGTATATGTGATTGTATTTCTGTACGCATGCACGTGTGTGTTTGTTTGTATACGTATTTGTTTATGCATGCATATATGTGCTTGGATGTGGGTATTCTGTGATTTATGTTCAGTTACTCATGTATGTATATGTATGGCGGTATGTGTCCGAGTGTGTAAGTGTATGCATCTGGGTGTGGTATGTTAGGTTTAAGCTTATATATTATGTATATGTATTTATGATTCAAAGGTATTCTTTATTATGTTTTGTATTTGTGAGCTCTGCAGTCGATGAAACATTTACGTTTGTTTCTGTTCTCAATGCAACTGTTCACGTCTGTATAAAAGCTTCGGCTTAACGGACCTGGCCTTATCACTATCAGTATTCGATTTACAAATTATATATCTTGTCAATCAAAAGGCAAATAAAGATATCGATATCAATATCAATCTCTCTCTCTCTCTCTCTCTCTCTCTCTCTCTCTCTCTCTCTCTCTCTCTCTCTCTCTCTCTCTCTCTCTCTCTCTCTCTCTCTTATATACCCTGCAGTTCCATCCGCCCTGTCTTCTTTTCAACCTCCTTTTCCATCCATCTACATCCACTCCTCTGTCTCTCTCTTCCTCCTTCCTCTACAACCTCCCCCTCTCTCTCTCTCTCTCTCTCTCTCTCTCTCTCTCTCTCTCTCTCTCTCTCTCTCTCTCTCTCTCTCTCTCTCTCTCCTCTCCTCTCTCTCCTAAATGACCCGGCAGATAACACACTCACACATGCACACACACAAGTCCATCACTGCCCCATTGTCCAGCAGCCGGCCAGGGGAACACAAAGGCGAGGCAATAGCAAAGGTGACGCTTGGACAAAGGTGTAATCCGCAGCGCCGCCAGGTAGCCAGCACACAACTTTGCCGCTAAAGACTTCATCTGAGGCAGGAGCGAGAGAGAGAGAGAGAGAGAGAGAGAGAGAGAGAGAGAGAGAGAGAGAGAGAGAGAGAGAGAGAGAGAGAGAGAGAGAGAGAGAGAGAGAGAGAGAGAGAGAGAGAGAGAGAGAGAGAGAGAGAGAGAGAGAGAGAGAGAGAGAGAGAGAGAGAGAGAGAGAGAGAGAGAGAGAGAGAGAGAGAGAGAGAGAGTAGAGAGGAAGGTAGGAGAAGTTTGGTTAGGGAAGGTAGGAGGATAAAGTTTGGGTTATGAAGGATGGGATGATATTTGACTGAGTTAGGGAAGGAAGAGTGTGCTGGGGAAACTGTTATGGTAGGAAAGATTCGGTTAGGAAAGGAAAGAAAGGAGGAAGACTATGCTATGTTAGGAGAGAGAGAGAGAGAGAGAGAGAGAGAGAGAGAGAGAGAGAGAGAGAGAGAGAGAGAGAGAGAGAGAGAGAGTGCTAAAAAAGGACAAACTGACAAAGCACCGACCATTTTTCTGTCTCTCTTTATTCCATCCTACCACCTCCCCCTCTCTCTCTCTCTCTCTCTCTCTCTCTCTCTCTCTCTCTCTCTCTCTCTCTCTCTCTCTCTCTCTCTCTCTCACTAACCCAGTTCCTAGTGACGCACGCCGACTAATCAAGATGCAATTTGAAATGGCTGGAGGAATTGATTACGACCAATTATAGAACTGCGCTGTAATCACTTTCTAATTGCCGTGTGGCGTGACAAATCCCCCTCAGCCACGGCGCGCTAGAGCACGAGGAGGTGGCGGCGGCGGCGGGGCAGTGGTGGGGGCGGCTCTCCTTGCCCTCTCCTGCCGAGTGTCTTCAGATAATCTTGATGCAGTGTTGGTTAGTGGCGCGAGAATGTAGTTAGTACAGGAGGAGGAGGAGGAGGAGGAGGAGGAGGAGGAGGAGGAGGAGGAGGAGTGAGTTAATAGGAGAACAAAGACGAGGAGGAGGTGCGAGAGGAAGAGAGAATGGGCCATGGTAGTGGAGGAGGAAGAGGAAGAGGAGGAGGAGGAGGGGAAGAAGAGGAGGAAGAACGCCCTATCCACATTCCTTAATCTTTGACGAATCGATAATAGGTCGAGCGAAATGTAAAGCAAACAGTCATCCAATTTGACAGGAGGAAGAGGAGAAGGAGGAGGAGGAGGAGGAGGAAGAGGGAGAGGAGGTGGGAGAGGAAAACGAAGAGGAAGAGGAGGAAGAGAAGGAGGAGGAAGAGGAAGGAGAACACGGGAAGCTGGAACACTACCTAACAGAAATCTTGTTTGCACTTAACGAGGTTGCCTACTTGAGAGAACTGTTCTATTGCAATACGGTTCCTCTTTGTTCATGTGGAGTTCCCTATTCTGAAACTTTTTACTCTCTTACTACTGCTATTTCCAAGGTCCACAAATATGACCAGCTCCCTCTTCTATAAATAATGTAAAAATATTGTTCATCTGTCATTAGAACCATAAAAAATCGTCTTAAAAACCCATTGAAATTCATTTAAAGCCTTTTGAAAGTAAAGATGCAGCCAGAAGTGCTTAAAAATACGGTCTCTGTGTCTTTTATATCAGAGAAGAATTAATTTCAACAGCACCAGAACAGAGATGATGATAGGACGTGTAAGAGAGTATGTGAGACTAGAACGGTGTGCAGTGTAAGTGGCAAGGCAAGAAAAACCCATATAGAAAACAGGACGAGGAGGAGAAACTAACCAGGCGAGAGATTGCATGAAAACTGTGACGTTATGTAGTGATAGGATGCAGTAGTGGGGAAGTTTGATGATGTATATGAAAGGAACTGACTGGATATTAAGACTGAGACACTTTCGAGAGGCCCTGTGTTATGTTGACGGAAGGGAGTGTGGGGAGTGGTAAGGGAACGGATGGTCATGCTGTAGAGGTGTGTAGAGAGAGAAGCGTTGGGATGGTTAACTCCTTCAGTACTGGGACGCATTTTTTACCTTGAGTTTTGGGTGTTGTTAGACGATTTTATTGACATTAGGAAGGGTGTATGGAGGTCAGAAGATTAATGGCCAAAGTCTTCACTATTTCAATCGCTACGTAAGTTTCTGAAGCTGTATAAAATCACCATATAATAACCAGAATGAATATGAAAACATGTCCTAATACTGAAGGCGGTAAGAATGTGAAGGAGTTACTGGAGACACTATGGCTTGTTATAATGTGAGAGAGAGAGAGAGAGAGAGAGAGAGAGAGAGAGAGAGAGAGAGAGAGAGAGAGAGAGAGAGAGAGAGAGAGAGAGAGAGAGAGAGAGAGAGAGAGAGAGAGAGAGAGAGAGAGAGAGAGAGAGAGAGAGAGAGAGAGAGAGAGAGTGTAACAAACAGGAAGGCAGTAGCAGGAGTGGATTAGTAATGAAACTTGTACCCTAATCCTTCCAAACATGATTAAAGCTCTGGCTGAAAACGAGGAGAAAGGGAGAGGTGGAGGCAGAGGAGGGAGAGGAGGCAGAGAGAGGAAGAGGAAGATGGGAGATGGGTAGAGCAAGTGGAGGAAGGAAGAGAAAGACCCTACATTTGAGGAGAATCTAATTAGTTATTCTATTATTATTTTTTTTCTTTGAACGAGAAAGAGTGTGATACTTCGGCCAGTGAAAAATGAGGTCAAGGTTTGGTAAGAGCACAGTGAACACTCCCTTGCCGCAGCGGGTTGAGTCAGACAGGCTGTGTGGCAGGCCGTGTACAGTCTGGCCTGTTTTCTGTGCAGTTTGTTCCCTATACGCAGGATAACACCGCCTGCACTTTCTATGCAAAGTGAAACGGTGATGTTGTAATGCAGGATAGCGTTCTGAGTTTTCATGGAACTGTTTGCAGAGAAGAACACTTTTGTTCTGGAAAATATTGAATATACTGGTGGTGTACTAGCGGTGGACGGTCGTGCGGCGCCGCGAGGCGGGTTCCAACTTTCTTTTTTTTTTCGGTAAGTAATGTGCGCTTCACAATGACAAACACAACATTGTGGAACTCATAAAGAGAAGGTCTGAGTGAAGCAAGCCGCGTGAAAAGTTAACGTGAGTTCTGAGCTATGATTGGAAAAGCTTTCTTTTTCTATAAGGTAACTTTTCACACACAAAAACAATTTCATTAACTTTTATATTGGAACCTTTATATAATCACCTAACAAACAAACTCCCAGCAAACCTAGGGATTCATAACATGTGTTTTTTATGATCTACGTTAAGGAAACTGCCTAATAAGATTTGTAAGCAAGCAAATCTGAAAAAAAAATAATACAATAAAAGACGGGAGGAATAGAGGAAAAAAAAAAAATAGAACACTACAACAGCTAAAGACTCCTTCCCGTCCACGTCTCCCTCATGCATGCGTGGCTGCACATTAGGAAATATCTACACTCTATGACTCCCGTAGAAGGGAATACGTGGAATTTTTATCGTAAGCACCGACATTAAAGGAAAAATATGCTAGACTCTCGCTAAGTGCCCGCACTGTACATAACGTAGGGGAGGAAGAGGAGGAGGAGGAGGAGGAGGAGGAGGAGGAGGAGGAGAAGGAGGAGGAGGAGGAGGAGGAAGAAGAGGAGGAGAAGGAGGAGTTGGGTAGGTGGAAGAAAACGGAGAGAAAGAGACAAAAACGACCATAACAATGAAAACGAGAGAACATCAAAATTCATATCTTATCAAGTGCCGTATAAAACTTGTTCCACATTTCCATAATACTTTTCCTTATTCGACTTATATTTTTCCTTAGTAGACAGGCTTTCTCCCACGCACCCTCCTGATGTACATACTTGTTCCCCGCCCCGCCAGGACCGCGCCGCATTACACTGAGCTGTTACTACCACCACCATCATTACCACTACAATTTCTTCCACCACCACCACCACCATTACAACTACAATTTCATCATAAACTTGTTCACTTCCTCTTTCACGTATTTTGTCTGTGATGTTGCCTTATAATTCTCGTTTTCTGCTCCATGAACTAATCAGGTAACAAACTAATAAACTAAATCTGTCCAACTCTCTAATGCAAGAGTGAACCAGTACTGTCAATCACTTATACCTTTCTCTGGTGAACTCTGGAACCCCCTACCTGTTTCTGCATTTCCAACTTCCTATAACTTGAATTCATTTAATCGTTCCAGTACCAGGACGGGTTTTCATATTCATTCTGGTTACTATTGGCGATTTTATACAGCTTCAGAAACACATGTTGGGTTAGAATAATAAAGACTCTGGCCATTAATCCTCTGACCTCCATAGACCATTGATAATGCAACTAAAATCGTCTAATCCAAAAAATCAAGGTAGAAATGCGTCTCAGTATTGAAAGGAGGTTTTAAGATATCCTGTTTCTTTTGGTTAACTCTCTGACCTGCAAAGGAACTGGCAATTAAGTGGGCCTTTTTTTGTTTAATGTTGCTCTTGGTCAACTTTCCATCCTAACAAAGGCAACTAACAAACCTAACCTAACCTAACTACTGCTATCCACCACACATCTCGCCACAATGACAACCTCAGCGATCTACACCAACCATAAGCTAATCCCAACAACCAGTCAGTTCAGATACGCCCTGTTTTTGGATGTGGCCACTTATGAAACAGTCTATACCCAACAGTAAACTTAAGGTAATTATCTACTTTTCTATTGATTTATGTATATCAAGAAATACCATATTCTTTTACCTTTTTTTCACCACCACCACCACCACCACTACCACCACCACCACCGAGGGTAAAGTCCAATCGGTAATCATTTACTTTTCTATCAATTTATGTATATCAGTAATTACCACATTTTTTTTTACCTGTATCCTTTTTAGAGACCACCACCACCAACACCACAATCCCTACCACGACCACTACCACCAGCACTCCCAACACCACCATCTTCTCCTTCTCTTCCTTCAGAAAGACCACTCCTAATGCGCCACAAAGGCCTTCAAAGACAGACAGAGGACAAAAGTTATGGGAAAAGAAATACATTCAAGATGGAAACTAGAGAAAAATGAAGACCGGGTCACGCCTGGGGGATAACAGTCTCTCTCTCTCTCTCTCTCTCTCTCTCTCTCTCTCTCTCTCTCTCTCTCTCTCTCTAAACACAAGTATGACAATAAGAGGAAAAAAGACAACTGGACACAAAACAACAACAACACACACACAAACATGACACAGAGAGAGACAGAGAGAGAGAGAGAGAGAGAGAGAGAGAGAGAGAGAGAGAGAGAGAGAGAGAGAGAGAGAGAGAGAGAGAGAGAGAGAGAGAGAGAGAGAGAGAGAGAGAGAGAGAGAGAGAGAGAGAGAGAGAGAGAGAGAGAGAGAGAGAGAGAGAGAGAGAGAGAGAGAGAGAGAGAGAGAGAGAGAGAGAGAGAGAGAGAGAGAGAGAGAGAGAGAGAGAGAGAGAAAGTCTAGTGTCACAAAAGGCATCGTCAGTACCGTATTGATTCTCACGCTACACCAGTGAACGATACGCCTTTTCTGGGTGAAGGTGAGCGTGAGGGATGGCGGGGCGAGGCTGAGGGATGCGAGGCGGCGGAC
>NC_059303.1:8645359-8687859 GCF_017591435.1 Portunus trituberculatus
CCGTGAAAAGCCCACATGGTGTAAATATAAAAAAAAAGGCTATCAAGACATTTATCCTTTTTTATTGGCTTTCTCAGACCTGCAAGGGGATTGGCAACTTAGTGGGCATGTTTTATTTGTTTTATGTTTTGGGTTTCTCTGACCTACAAGGGGACTGGCAGCTTAGTAGGTCTTTTCTCTCGTTTTTATGTTGTCCTTTACCAGTTTTTCTCTATTTACATAAAAAAAAAGAGGAAAGAAAGTGAGATTACGAATGGAATTATAAAGAGTACATATTATCAAAGACAAGCCCGCATACTATATAAAGACCAGAGAAGGGATATATTGATTAAAAAAAGGGAAAAAAGGTAAATTCTCAAACTGAATAAAGACTAGAGTAGTGAAATATCAAATAAAAGGCTTTCTATGACCTACAAGGGAACTGACAGCTTAGTGGGCCTTTTTCTTCCGTCTTATGTTGTCCTTGGCTGTTTTCCCTTATTTACATAAAAAAAGAGGAAAGAAGCGAGATTGCGAATGGAATTATAAAGAGTACATATTAGAAAGACAAGCCCGAATATTATATAAAGGTAAATTCTCAAATTATATAAAGACTAGAGTAGTGAAATATCAAATAAAAGAAAAAAAAAATAAGGAAAAAAGGCAAACCAACACACTATATAGAAAGCACAGTAGTGAAATACCGAATGAAATAAAAAAGCAGAAAAATATAAAGTTAGACACTATGTAAAGACTATAATGAAGTATCGAATAAAAGGGAAATATATACGAAGAAAAAAGACAAAAACCACACATTATATAGAAACCAAAGGAGTGGAATAAAACATAAATAAAAAAGAAAACAAGAAAAAAAATGGGAGAAAGGCAAACCCCACATACTACATAGAAACCAAACAGATAAGATAAAAAAAAAAAAAAAAAAAAAAACGTTGAAAAAGTCAAATCCACAATATAAAAACCAGAGGAGTGAAACATTAAATAAAGAAAAAATAAAAGGAAAAAAAAAAAAAAAAAACTTAGAAAATTCAAACCCACAACGTACACAACACAAAGTCCATGTTATTTTTAAAGGTTCTCGCTCATTTTTCTTGGCGGACACATTAGAGAAAGTGTTTTAACAGCCTCCGAACTTTATACAAACACAGAACTCCGCAGTACAAACTCCATAATAGTTACGCTGCAGTTTCCACCTCAAATATTTCCCCACGTGCTGTATTTTATAACGCGTACCATGAGAGAGAGAGAGAGAGAGAGAGAGAGAGAGAGAGAGAGAGAGAGAGAGAGAGAGAGAGAGAGATACAGGAAGACACACATATATGAATAAATAGCAAAGTAACAGATCATTTTTACATAAAACACAAAAAAAAAAAACAGGAAAAATGAAAAAAAACCCCAGAGAGAGAGAGAGAGAGAACGTGATCTCTTCGCTCTACAGACTCCACGTGGTACGAAAGTGTAATTTTTCACGCGATTCGATTCATTTATTATGCATGAGGAACGTAATAAGCGGCTCCTGTTTGGTGAATTCTCTACGGCACCAAGGATGGGAAATTTCTGGCCCTATTTAACTCATCTGCGCCACTTTATACAGAAGGGGAAAATTAATCTACGTAGCGAGGGAAATTTAATAACACCGGTGGCCTAAACTATGTGGTACAGGAAACAGGAAAATACTCGTAAATACCATTCGTGTTCTTAGCTGGAGGATAAAATAAATGGTTGTTTTATTTTTTTTTTTTTGTCGCATCAACGCCTTCAGTACCAGGACACGTTTTCATATTTATTTTGCTTACTATTTGGTGATTTTATGCACCTTCACAAACTTCGGATTAATCTCTTCAGTACCATGACGTGCTTTCATATTTATTCGGCTTATTATTTGGTGATTTTATACAGCTTTATAGATTTATAAGGGGATTACAATAGTGGAGTTTTTGCCGATTAATCTCTTCAGTACCATGACGCGTTTTTATATTAATTCTGGTTACTATTTGGTGATTCCATACAGCTTTAAAATCTCAGGTGGGGGATTAAAATAGTGAAGACTCTGGCCATTAATATTCTGACCTCCATAGACTCTTTCTAATGTCAATAAATGGTCTAATCGTACACAAAAATCATGGTAAAAATGCGTCTCATTCTGACTTCTATAGACCCTAACTAACGTACATAAAATTGTCTAATCACACTCAAAACTCAAGGTAAAAATGCGTCCCAGCACTGAAGGGGTTAAACTGGATCGAGGTGTAAGGAGTGTCGTAACTATCAAGGCAGAAATTCTATCCACACGGTACTTGACAGTCACGAGCATGTCACGTAGCCAGTACTGAAGGTGTTAAGGAAAAAAAAAAGCTCACCACAGCCACATGGGAGAAAGCAGGTAGGTAAGAACTCCTCTACTAAATAAAAGAAGGGTAAATAAAGAGTTAAGCTTACCTGCGCCGAAAAGTACAAAAAAAAAAAAAAACGAAAAATAAATTGAAAAAGTAAGAGTAAAACAGAATAAAAATAGACAAAATTATGAAAAATAACTGATCTATGCTACTGAGAAAAAAAGATTAAATAAAGAAATAAATGAAAAAAATACGGGAATAAGAATGAAACACAAAACTTTTCTAAAACACATGAAAAATGAAAATAGTAAACAAAAATACAATAAACTAATCTATCGTACACGAAAAAGTAAGAAAAAAGACGAAAAAACAACGCACAAGAGAGAGAGAGAGAGAGAGAGAGAGAGAGAGAGAGAGAGAGAGAGAGAGAGAGAGAGAGAGAAAATGCTAAGCGTCAAGAAGAGAAGGTAATAAATGCACATATAAAAACTTTCCGCCAAATAAAACTTAATTTAAATTATTTAAGTGCGTATATATATAATTTTTATGAGAATGATTTATAACGCGTGAGAAAAAGAATGGAAGATGAGAGAGAGAGAGAGAGAGAGAGAGAGAGAGAGAGAGAGAGAGAGAGAGAGAGAGAGAGAGAGAGAGAGAGAGAGAGAGAGAGAGAGAGAGAGAGAGAGAGAGAGAGAGAGAGAGAGAGAGAGAGAGAGAGAGAGAGAGAGAGAGAGAGAGGAAGTATACATAATATATACATACATACGCATATATAATCACGAACAAACGTTTAGACAAAAAGAAACAAACTGTGGAATATGTGTTTGGTCATAATTATTCTACACACACACACACACACACACACACACACACACACACACACACACACACACACACACACACACACACACACACACACACACAATGTATTCATGGAAGACCCAGAACAATACATTGGAAATTACAAAAAATAGTGCAGCACAATTGAGAGAGAGAGAGAGAGAGAGAGAGAGAGAGAGAGAGAGAGAGAGAGAGAGAGAGAGAGAGAGAGAGAGAGAGAGAGAGAGAGAGAGAGAGAGAGAGAGAGAGAGAGAGAGAGAGAGAGAGAGAGAGAGAGAGAGAGAGAGAGAGAGAGAGAGAGAGAGAGAGAGAGAGAGAGAGAGAGAGAGTAACACATAAACAGATGCAAGCACACACACACACACACACACACACACACACACACACACACACACACACACACACACACACACACACACACACACACACACACACACACACGAAGAATAAAGACACAATAAACAGACGAAATCACAAGAAAAAACACACACACAAAAAAAAAAAAAAAACGAAACGAAAACCAGAAACATATTCAAACGAAAAAAATGAGAAAAACACAAAACAATAACAAAGCAGACAATAAACGAGGAAAAATCACAACACAACTCCTTCTCATTAGCTCTCCCATCCTCCAGCGCAACCCAGACAAGAGGGCGTCAATTTGGATGAGATAAATACCCCCAATTACACGGTCTTACTCTGCGTACATCTTCCCGGCGTTTTGGATTTCCCTAAGGGCTCGCCGGACGAAGGAAGCGGGTGGTAAGTGAGAAATAATCCTGCCTCTTGTTCATTACTCACCCTTGCTTTGCCGGGAAGGGAAGTGCAGGAGGCGAAAGGAGGAGAGAGTAGGCAAGGGAAGGTGAGAGAAGGCGAGAGAAGGTGAGAGGAAGCGAGAGGAGGTGAGAGGAAGCGAGAGGAGGTGAGAGAAGGTGAGAGAAGGTGAGAGAAAGTGAGAGAAGGCGAGTGGAGGTATGAGGGGAGGGACAGAGATGTGGGTGTAAAAGTTAATATAGATCGTGTTTGTGTGAGGGGGGTGGGGGCAGATATGGAACGCAGGCACTTACATAGACACCCACACACACACACACACACACACACACACACACACACACACACACACACAAACACACATATACTGCTCACCAAACACATCAAACACTTGAGAAAAAGACGGTAACAGCTTCTCTCTCTCTCTCTCTCTCTCTCTCTCTCTCTCTCTCTCTCTCTCTCTCTCTCTCTCTCTCTCTCTCTCTCTCTCTCTCTCTCTCTCTCTCTCTCTCTCTCTCTCTCTCTCTCTCTCTCTCTCTCTCTCTCTCTCTCTCTCTCTCTCTCTCTCTCTCTCTCGTCCGAGTCTAAAGGAAGGCACAACTGTTTTCTGGCTATTGGCGCGCACCTGCTGACAAGTGTTGCTCAGGTATTAGCAAAGAGGACTAAGGACAAACTATCGTGCTCTGTGTGGGTGCCTGTAGAAGTGTCCAAGTCCTGGCTATAGAACACCAAGAAATCTGTCTGTACACAACCATTTCTGGATCCTGTACACTGGGAGAAGCTTCCTAATGGGACTTTTGGGTATCCTGTTCCCTGCATGCACGTAAATTTAAAACGAATACAAAGTCTGTGCCGAGATTGTTTCACCGAGATGGAAGTCAATAGAGGCCTGGAGACGATGAGGAAGAAGGCTTTTGATGCCAGACACCTCATCGAGAGTAGCCAATAAGGAAGGAAAATGAACTTATATACGTACCAACATATGCTAACAATACATAAACTAGAAAAAAAAGCAAAACTGACAACTAAGAGATCCAAAGCAGATGAGAAGATATGAAACTGAAGGAAATGACCTTTACAAACAAGTGCAAACAAATGAGTGTGGCAAGCTCTTCCATTAAAGTCCACAACTATAACCCAGCAATGAATATAATGAAGACAAAATGTGGAGAGCGTAGGTGTGATGGGGGAAGGTTAATATACAGTACGGGGGAGGGAGAGAGATGGGAGAGAGTCAAGTTGGGTTCAGGATTGCCAGGGAATAAGGTGGGTGGGATAAATTGAAGTATGTTAGTCAGTTAGGAAAGGAGGGACGTGGGGGATTGATCTATTTTCTTGGTTAGGATAGATGTGAAAGAGATGAGAGAGAGAGATTAAGATAAAGCGGGGTCAGGGATTGCTAATGTAAAATAGGCGGGATAAATTGAGGTATTTTAGTTAAATAGAGAGGAAAGGAGGCGACATAGGGGCGTTATTCATTCATTAAGAAAGGGTAAAAGTGGAAGAGGGGAAGGAGAGAGGTTAAGGTACATAGGATTCAGGATTGCCAGGATAAGGTAGGTGAGATAAATATTAGGGGTATGTTAGTTAAGTGGAGAGGGAAGGACGGGAAGGAGGCCATTCTTTATTCGGTAGGTGAGGATAAAAGTGAAGGGAGGAAGGAAAAAGGTTAAAATATATAAGATGAGATTCAAGATTGCTAGGGTAAAGTAGGAGGGATAAGTATTAGGGATGTGTTAGTTAAGTAAAGAGGAAAGGAAGGGCCAGGTGTGTTATTTATTCGTTAGGCAAAAATAAAGAAGAGAGGTCAAAGTAGATAGAGCGGGGTCAGGGATTGCCAGGGTAAGGTGGCTGGGATAAATAGGAATGTTAGTTAAGTAGAGAAGAAGGGGGAACAGGGGAGCAGGAAGGGGGGTTATTAATTCATTAGGCGAAGTTAAAGGTGAATGAGAGAAAGGAGAAAGGTTAAGGTACATAGGATAGGATTCAGGATTGACAGGGTTAGGGTGGATGGGATAAATAGGAGGATATTAGTTTATTAGAGAGAAAAAGGGGGCCAGGGAGCAGGAAGGCAGGGGGGGGCGTCATTTATTCGTTAGGCGAGGATAAAGGTGAATAAGAGGAAGGAGAAAGGTTAAGGTACATAGTTAGGGAGGAACATAAAACTTAGTGCATCTCTTCCTCAGTAAACCCGGTGGAGGCTTTCCTGTTAAATTGCCTCAGCGAATTACTCATACATACACACCAAGCCTTCCCGCTGCACCACTTCCCCGGCGCACTCCAGCCTCACGCACCACATTTTCCCTCCCGTCTTTCCTCATTACCCTCACTTTATGGCAGCGCACCGTATCTTAATTCCTAGTTTTCTTAATTAGGTTTATCTGATTTAACTATATCCCTTTTATAAACAAATTACCTTTAGAGAATTATGAAAGATACCTGTTCTTGTATGTCTCCTGTGAATTAAATAACAAATAAATTGCCTGATTATGGCTTGTTATGTTTACTTCAAGTGCCATTCGATCATTAACAAATTACCTTTAAAGAATTATAAAAGTAACCTGTCACTTGTATGTCTCCTGTGAATTAAATAGCATAGGACAAAATTACCTAGTTAAGCTTTATGTTTACTCTAAGTGCCATTCGATCATCAACAAATTACCTTTAAAGAATTATAAAAGTAACCTGTCCTTGTATGTCTCCTTTGAATCAAATAGCATAAGATAAATTGCCTGGTTATGCTTGTTAAGTTTACTCCAAGTGCCATTCGATCATAATTTGCATTTCTATCGACAAAATTGTGACGCTTATCCTTGTCTGTCTCCAGTGAATCACGTGACACACAAATGACATCGTTACGTCTGCTATTCCTGCTCCTAGTGACGCACAACCATAACATGGAATTTTTATCAAGTCATTACAAGAGAATCATAAAAAAACAATCGTTATTATTTGTCTTAATGGGCATGACATAAATATTTAAATTTTATGTACGCTTGTTACTGTTATGCATCACGACACGACAAGCCATCACGCACGCGCTTCCGTCGGCGGTGCTCGGAAAGAATGTATTATGGAAAAAAGTAACAGAAAAATGAAGAAATAGTGGTTAGATTAGGTTAAGTTTAGGTCAGTTTAGGTTAAGTTAGGTGGTGATAGATTAAGTTAGGTTAGGTCCGAAAATAGAAACAAAAGCTTTCAGTATTTTATTTTACTCTTTTTTTCTGTTATTTTTGTTCTAGTTACTTTTTATTGGCATTTTTTCGTCTCCTTTCTCTTCATGTTAGTGTCCTACAATGTTCATCAGGCCAGTATTCTTTAACACTTCGCTCTCTCACCATCACTACTTTCCAAAGGTTTTAGTCGAAGATGTTCATATTTTTCAGAGTATTTTTATGATTCCGCTGATAGAATGCAAGATTTCTAGATTATTATAAGGAGAAACTGTCTTGAAAACTTGGCTAGTCGTCTCTGTTGTGATGAGAGAGCAAGGCGTTTCTGAATACGGGTGTAACAGGCACTCCACTCCACTCCTTCATCTCTCCCATGCGCAGCGTTCACTAATCCGGCGAATCTATGCAGTGTAAAATCAAGGTGAAATTATCCAGACTGAATTAATGTGCGCGCGTCCTTACAAGGGCTGGAGAAATGGGCTAATCTTATATAAAATTCATATAATTAGCGCGATAGACATTACGGAGCATTAGCTGTTAATTATAGAGGAAGACTTGAGGCTGAGAATTATGTACGGGGAAGAGAGAGAGAGAGAGAGAGAGAGAGAGAGAGAGAGAGAGAGAGAGAGAGAGAGAGAGAGTGTGTGTGTGTGTGTGTGTGTGTGTGTGTGTGTGAGAGAGTGTGTGTGTGTGTGTGTGTGAGAGTGTGTGTGTGTGTGTGTGTGTGTGTGTGTGTGTGTGTGTGTGTGTGTGTGTGTGTGTGTGTGTGTGTGTG
The DNA here is from genome assembly GCF_017591435.1 of Portunus trituberculatus. Taxonomy (NCBI): domain Eukaryota; kingdom Metazoa; phylum Arthropoda; class Malacostraca; order Decapoda; family Portunidae; genus Portunus; species Portunus trituberculatus. The sequence goes on from NC_059303.1 coordinate 8,653,252, forward strand.
TGTGTGTGTGTGTGTGTGTGTGTGTGTGTGTGTGTGTGTGTGTGTGTGTGTGTGTGTGTGTGTGTGTGTGTGTGTGTGTGTGTGTGTGTGTGTGTGTGTGTGTGTGTGTGTGTGTGTGTGTGTGTGAAAGGTGGCACAGGAAAGAGAAAATTACATGGGAAATTTAGTAATATTTTTATAGATTTTGAGATAATTAATGTACGCAGTGAATTAGATGTTGTGTTACATTATCTACTTCCTTTTATGACCTCATGCGATTCTGCTTGGAACAGTAAAGAGTAGTAGTAGTAGTAGTAGTAGTAGTAGTAGTAGTAGTAGTAGTAGTAGTAGTAGTAGTAGTAGTAGCAGTAGCAGTAGCAGTAGCAGTAGTAGTAGCAGTAGTAGTAGTAGTAGTAGTAATAGTAGCAGTAGTGACAAGACAATAAGAATATAAATGGAATATAAAAGAGAATAAGAGTATAAAGAGAGAGAAAAAAAGAAACGTAAAGTAAGGAAAGCAGAAAGCTAGGCATGGCACACGAATTGAGGAGGAAGAGAAAGCTGGCTAATGAGAAGGGCGTACGTACATACAAGCTGGAATAAACCCACGACCCGCTGGTGTAAAGGCTTAGGAGCGCTGGAAACACCCAGCTCCACCACCACCCACCAGACTGCAACCAGACACATACCGCCTCGTCGGGTGTCTGGCGGGTGACTATCGGGAGGTATTGAGGGCGCGGGCTGCTCCATCAAGGCGGGTGACACACAGTTTGGCCCACTCGCTCCCCCCATGTAAGAAAAATCCTTTGTCAAACTTTGTAACTCGAGATTGGAAAAGTTCTGCCAGAAATGAGGCGTCGGTTCGTGAAATACCTGCCCTTTGACTCCCGCGGAATGACTACGGACGCTCCCGAGGTCAATAGAGCTACGGACACAAGCACCAGATTTAGAAAGGACGGTCCGGGCATGGCTGGCTGGGTTGCTGAGTGGTTCGGCTCTCCTCCACTTTACACACAAACCTTCTCTTTTCGCTCACTTGGATGTGAATGCTTAACCCTTCAGTACCAGCACGAGTTTTAATATTCATTGTGGTTACTGTTTAGCGATTAGAATGATAAAGACTCTGGCCATTAATCTTTTGACCTCCATAGACCCTTCATAGTGCAAGTAAAACCGTCTAATCACACCAAAAAATCATGGTAAAAATGCGCCTCAGTATTGAAGAGGTTAAAATATGTAACTTGATGTATCGTGTAGGAAAATTACTTGATTGCAATAGTCTTTTTATTTGTATCGCCTCTGTATTATACTTTTCCACATATATTCCTTTTTATTTCGTTCTTTTCACTCACTTGGACGTTTTTTTTAAATGTAACTTGATGTGTCGTGAAGGGAAACTATACTTCATTGCAATAGTCTTTTTTATTTCTATCATCTCTTATTACACTTTTCCACATATTTTCTTGTTTTTCCTTCTCTTTTCGCTCCCTTGGACGTGTATGTTTAAATGTAACGATGTGTCGTGAAAGGAAACTACTTCATTGCAACAGTCTTTTTATTTGTATCGCCTCTATACTATTCTTTCCACATATTTTTTCGTCTTTGGCTCATTAAAAAGTGTGTCTCTAAATGTTGACTCAAGAATTAGTGAAAGGATGACATACTTTCGGATACAGTGACGGCTTTCTCTATTTTTTTTCCCGTAATTCTTGTCTTTATATCCTACCTACATCACTTTACGTAAGCAGTATTTTCTTTACTTAGATGTACGTACTGGTATATTGACGCACGCAGTAAAGACAGTAGAGCGTCGTACAGTAACCTACATTTTCAAACATTCTTTTCGCTTGCATCTTAAACCTATTCTACCTTCCCAAACATTTTCCTCCACACTCAAACAATTCTTTACCTGTACAAAAAAAAAAATATATAAAACAAAACCTGGTGCTCTAATTTCAGCGCACACACTGCTGCATTTAAAGCGGCCGGCGTGCATCCTCCTGCCTTGTCCCGCCTTGAGGATTGGAGGTAAATGGGATGCTTCACCCTGCACACTGAACGGAGGGAAAGTACAGGCAGGAGGTACAGACAGCAGGCACCAGTGTCAGTCATTCTCTCTCCTGCATCTTCTCTTCTACCCCCTCCCCAACACTCTCTCACACACACACACACACACACACACACACACACACACACACTCAGACATTCATCTCCTACCACCTATTATTTTATTTTCTTAGATGTTTTTCCTTCCACGCACATGTCTTCCTCACTCTCACTTTTTATAAAGAACATTTTCCCCCTCTGGACATTTTATTCTTTGATTTGTTCCTTTCTAGACATTTTCCCCTAAGGCCTACACTATTTTACTCCACCAAACTTATTTCTCTTAGACATTTTTTCCCTCCAGACATTTACTTCATTAGGCTTTTTTCCCCTCCAGAATGACTAACTTTCTTTTGACATTTTTGCCCTTCTATCATTTTCCTATATAAACATTTCCCCATTTGGCTTCCTTCCCCTCGCACATTTCTCTCTCCAGACATTCCTGAAGCACATTAACCCTGAACATTTTCCACAGCAAACCTCTCCATTCTGAGTTGCTGTTTTCCGGACATTTTCTTCAGACAAATTTCCCCTAACAGATATTACCTTCCCTTATTCGTTCTATCCATCAACCAACCTGAAAATCAACAACGGTGTAGAGTCTGAGAAATGCAGAGGATTGGTTAGATTGGTAGTCTATGCTGCAGCCAACCACCCACATATATACAGTGAGTGGTCTTCATATTCTCAGCATCAGTGTATCTTCAAATTATCCCCATTTTTTGGAGGGTTAACTCTCTCAGACCTGTAAGGAGACTGGCAACTAAGTGGGGGGTTTTATTTCGTTTTATGTTGCCCTTGGCCAATTTTCTCGTCTTATATAAAAAATGATTACAAAATGGCAATACTACACGTGGTATCGCTCAGTATATTGTATTCTTAACAGTATTACTAATATATCCTAGAGTGGAAATACTTACTTGAAATATTGTTAAAAGAAAAATGCGAAAATGCTCAGGAGTTTTGTCGAGGAGAAAATAAAATATGAGGTGAATAGAAAGCACTGTTCATCTTCCACCGCAACGAGACACAATTTCAAGCCTTTCATTACTACTGGACGCAACATTCCTTCACCACAAACCACCATAAAGTCACTATTCCTTCTGCAACCACCTCTTAACATCACTCTAACTAATACTGGAAAACATATTCGTGTAACCAATATCTCTTTCATACAAATGTCTGTAATGATTCTGTTCTGTGTTTTTAGCGTAAATTGTTGTCCATCATAGTGAAAGAGTTAACAGCCATGACTTGAGGGGTACTCACCACACGCCACACAGCGAGGCTAGTTGCCGCTGTGCTCTGTGGAAGAAATGCATCATCATTACTAGGGTGAACTGAAAATAACCCCAGCCTTAATATTTTGTTGGAAAAATTATCACTATTAGGCATATAAATCACCTATCCATGTATCTGTCTACCCCTTTATATACCAAAGTCGGAATACTAACACAAATATCCTAGACAAAGCACAACACACTCACACCCTTGTCACTGTTGCCCCGTGGTGGAAGAGGAAAATCACGTGGGTAACCCTTCTATATTCCAAAGTCTGTATTCAGAAACGCTTTGCTCTCTCACTACGACAATTTCCAGGGCCACAGAGATGATTAGCGGGGTTTTCAAGGGTGTATGTCCAGTTGATAATGTAGAAAACTTGTCACTCTACTCCTAGAACAGTAAAAACACCTTTAAAAAAAAACTGATGTAAACTTAAAAAATCTTTTTAAATTGGTGGTGAAGCAAAGAAGTGTTTGTAAATACGAGTCCAGGAGTTTAAGAGTCTCACAGCTGGTCACATACTTCCCTACATGTAAATCAATCCAAAAACTTATCAATCTATAGGACAAATCAATAAAAGAGAAGAATATGCATTATAACAAAAACCTTAGACTCTGCAGGTCAAAAGCACCACTAGACAAAATGGATTCAGGAGGAGAGAGGATCACATATAGAAAAGTTACTACGAAGAACTTACACTTTCTCCTTTTTGCAATATAAAGTGATGACAGGAAAAGCGAGTCGTGAAGGAGCTTATACAGTGTCGAAGTTCAGCAGTTATGAAAGATTAGAGGAAAGAAGTGTTTACGTCCCGAGAACACACAGTGGAAACGCTCCTCTGGCCGCTTCTTTACTTCACAAATCACACGAAGGAGTTGGAGTTTCTTGATTTAGTTTGGAAGTGTGACGAGAGAGAGAGAGAGAGAGAGAGAGAGAGAGAGAGAGAGAGAGAGAGAGAGAGAGAGAGAGAGAGAGAGAGAGAGAGAGAGAGAGAGAGAGAGAGAGAGAGAGAGAGAGAGAGAGAGAGAGAGAGAGAGAGAGAGAGAGAGAGAGAGAGAGAGAGAGAGAGAGAGAGAGAGAGAGAGAGAGAGAGAGAGAGAGAGAGAGAGAGAGAGAGAGAGAGAGAGAGAGAGAGAGAGAGAGAGAGAGAGACCCTACCACGCAACACACACTACCTTACGATTTGTCTTTCTCTCTTCAAGGCCACAGCATAATGTTCAAGAAGAGAGAGAGAGAGAGAGAGAGAGAGAGAGAGAGAGAGAGAGAGAGAGAGAGAGAGAGAGAGAGAGAGAGAGAGAGAGAGAGAGAGAGAGAGAGAGAGAGAGAGAGAGTGAGGAACAACTTTATAGAACTCTGAGAAAAGAAACCAAACTCCTCATTAACACTTTTCTCGACGTCACTTGAGCTGCGTATGAAGACCATTAACCCTGAGCACTATTTATGATTAGAACTTGGATATAAAATTAGGGACAGCGTCTTTTGCAGTTCGTATTACCAGTGGCTAACATTTCACGGAGGATTAAATTGCGCCTTCCTCACTGATTAACATTTTCGCTTTTCTCAGTAAAGATGAAGTAAAAGGATAAAGAGAGAGAGAGAGAGAGAGAGAGAGAGAGAGAGAGAGAGAGAGAGAGAGAGAGAGAGAGAGAGAGAGAGAGAGAGAGAGAGAGAGAAACCCCATCCACGCAACACACACTAACTCATAATATGTCTTTCTCTCTTCAAGGCCACAGTATAACGTTAGAGAGAGAGAGAGAGAGAGAGAGAGAGAGAGAGAGAGAGAGAGAGAGAGAGAGAGAGAGAGAGAATGATGATGATGATGGAGGGAACTTTACGGAATCGATAAACGCAGCATAGCCTGGCACTTCGACAGCTATTACTCATGCCAAAAATCTGGTCAGCTGAGCCCATGTCCGCTATAAATTCAGACTGTCCATTCTATCTCCAGGGGTCCGGCAGGCGCTCGAGGGTAGTGGTGGTGGTGGTGGTGGTGGTGGTGGTGGGGTAGATCTAGGAGGTGGAGTTTAGAAAGTGATGTTTATGGAGTGTGTTTGGTGGTGGTGTTGGTGGTTGTGTGGTAGGAAAGGAAGAGTATGTCTGTATTAGTAAGTGTGGGTGAAATAATTACAAAGGAACACCAAGGAAGGAAGCAGTATACAAATTAGCTGTCCAGGATAACCAACACTAATAAAAACACGGTGAGAGTACTTAAGATTAGCTACGTTTACTGGTCACTTCATCCTACGGTGATTAAAAGTCTAAGGAGTTTACGAGTTTGTGTTTATAAGGGAGAAAACAATTCACAAGTTTCTCCTCTATCAAAGGTTCTCCTATTATTAATGCTGGTTACGGAACACTGTGGGGAAGTGACAGCCATCCTTCCCCAGCACTACCCACTTTGTCCCTATGGCGTTCTTCAGCTTTCATAAAGGACTTACTCTGTTTTCTTTCCCCCAGAACATCCTCACAACTTCCTCTCTCCTCTGTTTTCTCCTCTTGCCTTGAGTAGTATTGGCAGTCTGGTCTCATAAATCAGTTCCAATCCCCCTGTAGAAGTGTTACGGTGAAGCATCTGTCACACTAAAGGGTTTCCGATTATCAATGACCATATAACAATCACTGTACTTTTGATCCTCCTACTTAAAGGTTTCGATTGCTTTATTGGACTAAATTATTTTATACTCGATAGATTTCATAATAATTAATTGATGTTTATTCTTCTTATAATAATCATTTAATATTCATACCACCGTCGTCTTCCAATAAAAGTGAGTGTGAATCGTTTACACTTGAGGTGCGATTACAAAAGAAAAATAAATTATATATATTTACAAACCCTTTCCATCATTCAGCACAGGTTGGAATAACACCTTAATTCTTCACACCCCTCTCTGCTCTTTCACTTGTACTCTTTGTTTTTCCCCTCTCCTTCCCTCTATTGTTGGCGTGGGAAAGTACAGGTGTTCCCCTTCCATATCTATCATTACCGGCGCCCCGCGAATCTGTTCGATCACACTATCTCATCGGATTCATTGGTTACACCTTCATCTACCGCTGTCCCCTTTGTCACCTTATGATGGGGAGGCTACTCAGTATATTTGTGCTCGCATTCTGCAGATGACCACGACTCTATCTGCTGGATCTTTGTCTTTTTTTAACCACTTAAGCACCATGACTCGTATTCATTATTATTCATGTTACTATTTGGTGACTTTATACAACTTCAGAGACTTATGTGAGGGTTGAAACAGTGAAGACTCTGGTGATTAATCTTCTGATCTCCATAAACCCTTCCTAATGTAAACAAAATCGTCTAATCATACCCAAAACCCAAAGTAGAAATGCATCCCACTACTGAAGAGGTTAAGGCGATGCTACGAATAATTTATTTGAACTCTCGAATTTCCATATATTTCACGCTACTTGGACACAACACTTCAAGCCACGACTAATGAAAAGGTAGAGAAAGCTAGACATTCAGAAACACATGCTAATTGATGCTACGGATAACTTGATCTTTGAACTTTCCAACTATCGTCTATTCCAAGCTTTAACACAACACGTCAAGCCGCGATTAATGAAAACATAGAGAAAACTAGACATTGAGAAACACACATACCAATTGATGCAACGAGTAACTTGATTTTTTAACTTTCCAACTTCCGGCTAATTAAACAAAGCACTTCAAACCACGACAAATTGAAAAGATAGATAAAGCTAGGCAATGAGAAGCACACATGTCATTATTCCTTAGCCTCAAGTTCCCTGACCTCACACAGGGCTTAACTCGCTAAATGGAGCTTCCCTTCCCTCACTGGCTCCGCTGCTCAGGACCCACTACATATTTTCACGCCTTTTGTATTCCAGTTAGTTATGCAAGTGTTTAAAGTTATCCCCCATTTGCTCATTCCCTATAGAGTGGCTGGCTTCCTCTATCTTCCCCCTTGCAAGTCGACGGCATTGAGAGGCGCGGCGGTCCAAGGCTTACCATGAGTCATAAGTGATCTCTCCTTTCAGACTATTTCTTCCCTTTATGGAGCGGAACCCGAGGACGTCCTTCTTTCATATTTATCCTACTCTTGGCTCTCCTCCTATAAAGAAAAGGGACTGTGGGTGGATTCTTAGTTCATATAATTTTTCATCTGACAGAATAATTGGTGTTATGAAAATGTTACGTTTTTTGTTTTTTATACTAAATATCTATTCCTTTTTATTTTTTACCTAATTACATATTTGTTCTTTGTGTTTATTTTACTTTGCTTTTTTTTTTTATGTGTGGGAGGAATAAAGCCAATGGGAAGATTATTATTCAGTGTAATTTGTCAAGTGGCAGATGAACTTTTTTACATAAGGTCAGTACTTATTATATCATTTCGTCTTTGCTTTGTATTTCGTTCTACATACGACTCTCTTAATAATGAAATGACGATAATAAAGACAATGATGATAACATCAACAACAATAAGAAAAAAATAATAATGATCAGCAGCAGCAGCAGCAGCAGCAGCAGCAGCAGCAGCAGCAGCAGCAGCAGCAGTAGCAGTAGTAGTAGTAGTAGTAGTAGTAGTAGTAGTAGTAGTAGTAGCAGCAGCAGCAGCGCCGCAGCAGCAGCAGCAGCAGCAGCAGCAGCAGCGTCGCAGCAGCGGCAGCAGCAGCAGCAGTCGCAACAGCAGCGGCAGTCAGCCGTCGCAGCGTCAAGCGCAGTCGTCGCAGCGTCGTCGTCGTCAGCGTCGTCGTCGTCGTCGTCGTCGCAGTCGTCAACAGCAGCAACAGTCGGCAGCAACAGCGTCGTCGTCGCAGCGTCGCAGTCAGCAGTCGTCAGTCGTCGTCGTCGTCGTCGTCGTCGTCGTGTCGTCGCCGTCAACGTCGTCGTCAGTCGTCGCGCAGTCAGCGCCGTCGTCGTCGCAGCGTCGTCGTCGCGTCGCCGTCGTCGCGGCGGCGCCGTCGCGGCGTCGTCGGCGTCGCCGTCGCAGTCGTCGTCGTCGTCGTCGTTGTCGTCGTCGGCGGCGGCGGCGTCAGTCGTCGTCGTCGTCGTCGTCGCGTCGTCAGCGTCGTCAGCGTCGTCGTCGTCGCCCGTCGTCGTCGTCAGCTCGTCGTCAGCCGTCGTCAGCAGCGTCGTCGGCGTCGTCGTCGTCGTCGTCAGTCGTCAGTCGTCGTCAGTCGTCAGCAGCGTCGTCAGCAGCGTCAGTCAGTCAGCGTCGTCGTCGCAGCAGTCAGTCGTCGTCAGTCGTCGCAGCAGTCAGTCGTCAGTCAACGTTGTTGTCAGTCGCAGCAGTCAGTCGTCAGCAGCAGCAGCAGTCAGCAGTCAGTCGTCGCAACAGCGTCGTTGTCAGTCGTCGTCGCGCGTCGTCGTCGTCGGCGTCAGTCGTCGGCGTCGTCGGCGGCGTCGCAGCGTCGTCGTCGCAGCGTCGTCGTCGCGGCGGCGGCGGCGGCAGCAGCGGCGGCGGCGGCAGCAGCGTCGTCGGCGTCAGCGTCAGCGTCGTCGTCGTCAGCAGGCGGCGTCAGCGTCAGCGTCGTCGTCAGCAGCAGCAGCAGCAGCAGCGTCGTCAGCAGCAGCAGTCGCAGCGTCAGCAGCACAGTCGCAGCAGCAACAGCAGCAGCGCAGCAGCAGCAGCGTCGTCAGCGGCGTCAGCACAGCAACGTCAGTCGCGGCGGCAGCGGCGGCGGCGGCGGCGGCAGCGGCGGCAGCGGCGTCGGCAGCGCGGCGGCGGCGGCAGCAGCAGCGTCAGCGGCAGCAGCGGCGTCAGCAGCGTCGGCGGCAGCGGCGGCGGCAGCGTCGGCGGCGCAGCGGCAGCGGCGGCAGCAGCAGCAGCAGCAGCAGCAGCAGCAGCAGCAGCGGCAGCAGCAGCAGCAGCAGCAGCAGCGGCAGCAGCAGCAGCAGCAGCAGCAGCAGCAGCAGCAGCAGCAGCAGCAGCAGCAGCAGCAGCAGCAGCAGCAGCAGCAGCAGCAGCAGCAGCAGCAGCAGCAGCAGCAGCAGCAGCAGCAGCAGCAGCAGCAGCAGCAGCAGCAGCAGCAGCAGCAGCAGCAGCAGCAGCAGCAGCAGCAGCAGCAGCAGCAGCAGCAGCAGCAGCAGCAGCAGCAGCAGCAGCAGCAGCAGCAGCAGCAGCAGCAGCAGCAGCAGCAGCAATGAACACAAAACAAGGCAAAACAAGACAAGACAAGACAAGATTGGGTTGGCTGGATTGGTTCTCGCACTGCTGCTGGTTGTGGTAAATAATCCACCAATAAGGCTGCATGAGCTGATCAAGGTCACCACTAGCCTGTGCACACATGGCTGTTTGGAGGACAGCCAGTCAGCGCGGCGATATCCATGCGTGCACAACAAATTCGGTGGCCACACAAACACATACAGTGGTGTGGGCGTTCTGTAGCCCCAACGAGGCACCACCTGGACACTGGGACACAGCCTGCCGCACCTAAAGCTCTGAGGCTGCGGAAACCTAATTCACATGCAGTGAGGTAATGATTTTAGTAGTAGGAAAGGAAAAGAGGAAGGGAGCGTTCCTGGGAAATATAGTGAGCGTGTGACTCACACAGGAAAAAGAGTGGTTGGAAACGTGCGAGGGCAGCTGTCTATGCGAGGGGCGGCGCGCTAAGAGTAACGGAGGAGATTGGAAAGAAATTCCTGACCACTATTCTCAAGTGTGTCGAGGCTGGCGGAAATACGAAGGTGATCAAGCAAGTGACCCAAATCATTGGCCTGCAATCAGGATTTGTAAGCCTGAGCACATGTTCTTTTAGACATGTACAGTACATACATCAATCTTTATTTATGACTGTATCAACGCTGATGTAGTATTTTACTCGCTGTTTGAGTACACCTTTAATGTAACCTTCTATCCGTACTGAGAGAACACACCTAATGTGCACTTATATCAACCATCCGTCTATACATTTAGCTCTACTGAGCTGAGTGAAAAGATCTACTCACCGCCACCTCGTCCCCTGCCACGCCCGTCACTGAGGTGATTAACGTCACAACGTGGACTGAATCTAGCAGTCACCAGCCCTGCTGTACCTAAATGTAAAAAATTCCATCATTTCAGCAAAACACTCTGAGAGGCACATGACATCAGCCATGTGACTTCCATTAACAAAGGCACAGCTTCTTGATTACGCCCGCGCCCGTCATTACTGTGCACTGGCTGCCCCTGACGATCTGAGCAGCTCACAGCTCTGGCCAGACAGACACTGGACAGGACGGACTAGTGGTGGTGGTGGTGGTGGTGGTGGTGGTGGTGATGGTGTCTATACTTGCCATGACCAAGATGCAAAATTCTGAATAAAAATGTTGTATATACAAACTCTGGAATGTTTAGTATCGCGTTCTCTTGCTCTTTTGCCTTAATTCGCAATTCCGTGAACATTTACACGGAAAATTGCACTACGGTGGTGAGGCGAGGAGGAAGAAGAGGATGAGGAGGAAGAAGAGGAGGAAGAGGAGGAGGAGGAGGAGGAGGAGGAGGAGGAGGAGGAGGAGGAGGAGGAGGAGGAGGAGGAGGAGGAGGAGGAGGAGAACAAAGACGAGAAGGAAAAATGTGGGTTGGCATGCCGCGGTGGTGGAGAGAATAACCATAATAGAAAGAAACAGATACATCATAAAGAAATATAACAATAACAGTAACAATAAAAACAGACCAGTGCTGAGGTGGCCTTTAAAATCACGCGGGGCTGCGAGACTGGCGGCTGTGGGGCTGGCGGAGCTGTGGAGGCTGTGGGAGCTGTAGGGATTTTGGGGCTACTTGCATATACCTGAGAGTTGGCACCTAGTCTGTATACCTGCGCATACGAAGACACCTGGACGTACCTAGCCGTGTATGTATGTTAGTATTTATCAAGTTGTATGCGTATTTTTCCAATTAATTCACTCTTTTTTTGTAGGAAGAACACCGAGAAGAAAAAAAACAATAGGGGAATGTAAAAATAAAAGACTATTGAAGTACCGGTCTCCATACAATAAAAATAGATAAACTAATAAGCAAACGAATAGATAGACAAAAATAGAATAAAATAAATCAAGCTAAGAGTTCTGGACTTTACCACTGAACTCCTGCATAACTCCTTCAGCACCTGAACGCAATTTTTACCTTGAGTTTTAGGTGTTATTTATTACACGATTTTATTGACATTAGGAAGGGTCTATGGAGATCAGAAGATTAACGGCCAGAATCCTCACTATTTTAATCCCCACATAAGTTTCTAAAGCTGTATAAAAATCACCAAATAGTAAGCAGAATGAATATGAGGATGTGTCACGGTACTAAAGGGTTGAAAAGGAGCACGAGGGAAGTACAAACGAGAGAAGCTTGGGTAGGAAAATCATACTTTCAGTTAATCGGGTCATTCCAAGTCGCCTATGTATGTATGTATGTATGTATGTATGTATGTATATATGCATGTATGTATGTATGCGTGTCTCAGTGCGTGTCCGTTGTCCAGCCAGTGTGTCTAAGGCGGAGGGTTAAGGTAAACGACCTCGGTAATCCCTCTTGGTTCACCTTTGGGAGTCTGCGTGAGTGTGTCAGGTAAGCCGGACTCCTAGGCGATCAAGAACACGAGGAGGAGGAGGAGGAGGAGGAGGAGGAGGAGGAGGAGGAGGAGGAGGAGGAGGAGGAGGAGAAGGAAGAAGAGGAGGAGGAGAATGGTCTGCAGAAAGGCGAGAGAGAAGAGAAGACATTAAACGTAAGGTCTCACTCACTTCTTCTTCTTCTTCTTCTCCTCCTCCTCCTCCTCCTCCTCCTCCTCCTCCTGAATGCGCGTGAGTGATGGCTGCAGGAGGAACAGTGGGTCGCCAGCAGCTCATTCCGGCATCTCCGTGCGCCCCACACCGCCACATTTGTCCCCCGCTGTAATGGTCGCGGTCTCCAAGTTTTGTGCAATGCTATGAGCTCATTTTTACTTCCTGCTATTGGCGAGCGAGGCGAGGTGGAGAGAATGTATAGACGTGTATTTAAATCGATCTGCCTTGATAGACTTATTTCGTGGTGGTTCTTCTTTTTTGTCTTCCTCTTTTCGTCTCTTTCTTGTCTTTAATTATCTGTCTTTTTTCTCTTTTGCTTCTCTTCCTTCTCTTCTTTTTCGTTATTCTCTTTTCTTTCTCCAGTTCTCATGGTTTGTTTGTCTTTTTCACTCTTATTCTCTCTCTCTCGTTCTCTTTGTGGATGTTTTTCTCCCTTCCCAGTTCTCTTGTGTTTCTTATCTACAGTTTTCTCGATATTTTTTCCTCTCCTCCCCCTTTCGCTCTTGTCCTATTCATCTTTACGCCTCGTGTTTTCCTGTTTTCCTCCCTCTCTCCCTTCCATTGCCTTTCTTATTGCTATTCCTCCCGTTTCAGTCACATTTCACAATTCTTGCTCCACCATTGCTTCTCCTTCCTCTCGCTTCTTCCTCTTGTTCCTTCCTTCCTCTTGCTCCTTCCTCCTCCTTCTCCTCCTCCTCCTACGCGCAACAGCCGGTCACAAGGTACAAGAACTCCACCATTACTTAACATTCCTCTCTCCTCCTTTTCTTCTCCTCCCATTCCTACTTTTTCCGCATCCTTTCTTTCTTTCTTTCTCATTTCTTTTGCCCTATTCCTTCCTTCTTTCCGTTTCTCTTTTTTTTTTCTCTGTTTCTGATTCCATGTTTCTATTCCTTCTTCTCTCTTTTCATTCTTTACTCCTTCTTCTTCTCTCTCTCTCTCTCTCTCTCTCTCTCTCTCTCTCTCTCTCTCTCTCTCTCTCTCTCTCTCTCTCTCTCTCCCCTCGGGGTTGCTCCCAGAGACTTTACTTTCAAGATTAAGGAAAAGGTGCTAAGGGTTCAGTGTGTGTGTGTGTGTGTGTGTGTGTGTGTGTGTGTGTGTGTGTGTGTGTGTTGGGAAGGTCGCGCGGTACGGTATGAAGCCATGAGAAATTGAATTGAGAGAGAGAGAGAGAGAGAGAGAGAGAGAGAGAGAGAGAGAGAGAGAGAGAGAGAGAGAGAGAGAGAGAGAGAGAGAGGAACAAAATACATATGTTACCTAAAGTATAAATATAGCAAGATTAAATGAAATAATATAAAAAAAAAAGGCAAATCAAATAAAGTAAAGGACGGACATGGCAGTTACCAGCGCGGCGCGATTAAGAGATTGCGCCGCGTACACGTATCGGGGTGCTAATATTTATGGGGCAATACATAGATCTCCTCAATGCTGCTGCGGTTTGCTACTATATTTAGCGCCCCATTCCCGCCCAGATTAGCAATGCCTACACGGACACTATAACTATTACTGCTACCGTCACCACCCCTTCCACTGCCACTGTCACTGTAGCTGTTTACTGGTGCTAGTTACTCCATAGGTGGTAATAAGTGTGATGTGGTGTTGTTCTTGTGGTGTTACGTGTTCTGTCGATTTCAGTTGTTGATATCACTAGTGTTGTTGTTATTGTTACTTTCGTTGCGGTCTACAGCTGCTTCTAATACAAGAATAACAACAACAACGACAACAATGATAAAGACAACAACAACTACTACTACTACTACTACTACTACTACTACTACTACTACTACTACTACTACTACTATTACTCACACGCGCTTGCAACAATTTGATGAGAGAGAGAGAGAGAGAGAGAGAGAGAGAGAGAGAGAGAGAGAGAGAGAGAGAGAGAGAGAGAGCTCGTCTGCAGGTGGCGTGTCCCTCGGGGGTTTGCTGAGAGAGAGTTAGGAGAGGCTGTCCCTGCATGAAACAATGGCATGCAAAGTCGATATGCAAAACCGAGTGTGTGTGTGTGTGTGTGTGTGTGTGTGTGTGTGTGTGTGTGTGTGTGTGTGTGTGTGTGTGTGTGTATGAAACCGAAACCTCTTGCAATCATGGCTGCAGAACACACACACACACACACACACACACACACACACACACACACACACACACACACACACACACACACACACACACACACACACACACACACACACACACTTTTCATAACCTCCTAATAAGCAGAGTTAATGGTAATGGTGCTCTTGGTGGTGATGGTGGTGGTGGTGGTAGTAGTAGTAATAGTAGTAGTAGTAGTGGTGGTGATGGTAGTGGTAGCAGTGGTGGTGGTGGTGGTGGTGGTGGTGGTGGTGGTGGTGGTGGTTCTGCCTGAGGATACGCAGGAGCAATACTTGGTTAACTCCTTCCAACAGAATCCGGCGTTAGTTAAGTAGTTCCTCGTGAGTTCCGACAGACATACACACATACATACATACAGACATACATACATACATACATACAGAGATACAGACAGATAGACAGCCTTGAGGTGCCTAAAACAAGATTCACCATGAACCCGTTTAATTACTGCGACACATTTTTACCTAGAGAATTGTGTATTATTAGACCATTTTATTGACATGAGGTAGGGTCTATGGAGGTCAGAAGGTTAATGGCCAAAGCCTTCACTATTTCAATCCCCTACAAATGTTTCTGAAGCTGTAAAAAAACCCCCTCAAATAGTAAGGAGAATGAATATGGGTGCACGTCGTGGTACTCAAGGGATTAAACACACAAGTCTCGGTTAAATGCTCGTAACTCAAGATAACTAACAAATTGCCTTAACCTCTTAGCCTAAAGTGGAAGTGATGGTGATTATCCTTTATCTGTGTTGGTGCTGTGAAGTAACTCGTATGAATGTGGTTAAAAAAATAAATAAAAACGAGCTGCTAAGAAAAAAGGAATAAAGGATAAGGATAAACGCGAGGAACAGAGCAACGAAGAAGGAAGAGGAGAAAAAAACAGAGAATATGATGTTGATATTAAGATGAACAACTGACAACGCTCCAAAAACAGAATAAGAAGACACGCAAACACGAAACCCAAATAAACATCAAAGAGAAGGAGAGACAGAGAAAGTACGAGAAAGGTTAAGAAATAAATAAATACAAAATAAACTCGAACTGCTAAGAATCTATCATTTGTGGGAGTTCGCAGGAAATGATCACTAATATAATACTTTTCTTAACGTTAATTTCTTTTAGTTTCAAGTATAAATTATGTGATTATTCTTTATTTATGTATCGACGTGGTGAAGATGCTAAAAAAAAAACGACTCCAATTGTTAAGAATCTACCATTTGTCAGACTTTGCAGGGAGACAGTTAGTGGATCAGAGGGTTTTGGAATGAGGTAACACAGTGTAGCAGTTAATATTATTGTTTAGCAGTAAAATATAAGCACTAGTTAATAAAAGTTTGCTTCAAGCCTTTCAACTTCTAAAACTTCACAAAATAACCTTTATTATGCTTATGTATTTGTCTCTTCTCCCTTTGCCTATATAATTCTGTCTGTCTCTCTCTCTCTCTCTCTCTCTCTCTCTCTCTCTCTCTCTCTCTCTTTAGTCAATAAAGTAACTAATAATACACAAACGGAGTGGGACCATGTAACCTCGTCTGTACCTATGCCACCTATAGCTACAGTGGAGTGCTCACCTCAACACCAGCAGGTCCAAACACACACAGCCAAAACCAACACGAGCAAAATTAGACATCAGGTGACAACTGAAGCCTGTAAATCGTAACCCTTTTGGAAGCAGCAGCAACGAGGTGAGAAAAGCTAATATTACTTACTCTCTCTCTCTCTCTCTCTCTCTCTCTCATTTGCACTCTATTGTTTCTTTTCACACTATTGACTCACTCTATACACCTTCCTTTTCTCCCATTTCCGATTCATCTCCATACTCATTCCCTCTCTTTGTATCCTTCTCTCTCTCTCTCTCTCTCTCTCTCTCTCTCTCTCTCTCTCTCTCTCTCTCTCTCTCTCTCTCTCTCTCTCTCTCTCTTGTAGAAGTTATATCGTTGTGGCAGTGTTGTAGTTTTTCTGTAAATGTTCTTGTTGCCTTCACAGTGTTGGGAGAAATACACAGGCTGGAAAGAATAGAAAAAAAGAAAAAGAAAAACTAGATAAATAAAGTGTGTGACTGTATGAAAAAGAAATGACAAAAGAAAATAAACAAAAAGTAGAAATAAAAGTCCAACTCTCATCGCCTCAACCCAGAAAAAGGAGATTTTATACATATTTTTACTTCACAATTTCACATCGACAAGTAACTGTGAAAATAACTCATGATTCATACTTTCCGAGGCATAGATGAACTGCTTGGGCGAGACAGTGAGTGGAAGAAACACTGAAACATCTGAAACATTCTATTATGCCTTATATGCTACTTTTCAATTCCTTCAGTACTGGAACGGAATTTTTACCTCTAGAAGATTTTACTTTCATTAGGAAGAGTCTGTGGAGGTCAGACGATTAATGGCCAGAGTCTTCACTATTCTTGCTCCCACATGAGTTTCTGAAGCTGTGCAAAATCACCAAATAGTAAACAGAATGAACATGGAAACGCGTCATTGTACTGAAGGGGTTAATGAAGTTTTAATACAAGACAAGCGGCAGCCCAGTTAAGTAAAAGGCCTTTTGAGCAGTATTTTGTATATCGTGATTTTGTTACAGAATTAAGTGCAGATTCTATATACATGATCATGCACATACATACTTATACACTTATATAATACAGACCCCAACTAGCTTATTCCCAAAAATGCTAACGGTAAAATGGGAGAGTAAAAAAAAAAAATACAGAAAAGAAGATTGGGAGTAAGAATAGGAATGCGTTGAGGAGAGAATGATGAAGTGACGCAAGGACAATGATGGAGGACAACGAGAGGGGCGATAATAATGGTAGCGAGACAAACGATCTATGATGTAAAAAATGAATGAATATACGAAAAATAGAAAAAATGGCAGGGACTCACAAAGCAAATAAATCAAACGTAATGAAAACAATGAAAAGGCAAATGATAATGATGACAGGGAGACAAATGACACGCAGGACTTAAAAATGAAAATGATGCAGAGAGACAAAGAGGAAAGGATAAACTCGAGGAACAGTGCAACGAAGAAGGAAGAGGAGAAAAACGAAGAGAATGATGTTGATATTAAGACGAACGACCGACAATGCTCGAAAACAGAATAAGAATAATGAGGAGAAACGCAAACACGAAACGCAAATAAAAATCAAAGAGAAAGAGAGACTGAAAAAGAGCGAGAGCGAGAGCGAGAGAGAGAGAGAGAGAGAGAGAGAGAGAGAGAGAGAGAGAGAGAGAGAGAGAGAGAGAGAGAGACAGAAAGACACAGAAAAAGGGACAGGGACAGAGACAGAGACAGAGACAGACACAGAGACAAAAATAAAAAAAGAGAAGAAACAAGTAACCAAGCAACCAAGCAACCAAGCGAAGAAAGAAATATATAAACATGAAGAGAAACACACGAGGCAATGTAACAAAACAGACACACACTTCGTCACATGGCTGAGGGGGCCCGGCCAGCCTCCATCAATCACCTCCAAGCAACAACAGGGTTTGAACCGCCTGATGGAGACGTCTGGAGGCAAACACAGCGGCGCGGCGGGGAAAGCAGGAATGCAACTGTGGACTGGCTTGGAAAAAGGACGAAAAACAAGACAAAAGGTTAGAGGTCGTTTAGCTTACAGAAGGGCTCTTGTTTATTGCTAGAGGGTGATCTGGACATGGCAGTAGATAGTGAAGGACACACCGGATGAAGGGGAGGCAAAGGAGAAGGAGAGGAAAGATTGTAGTGAGGAGAAATATGTATACGGCAGAGTAAGGGTTAAAAAAAGAGGAAATAGGATATACAGAAGATATACAGCGAGGGAAAAGGACAGTAGATGGAAGGGAGCGGAAGGAATCTAGGGAACAGAATGATGTATATGGAGGTGAAGGGGGAATAAATAGAAGATGGGAGAAAAGGCGAAGCGAATGTTGATGAAAGGGAAGAAAGAGGAGATGCAAAGACGTGGCAGGGAAAGATGCGTGCGTAAGATTGGAAAGATTTGTAAGAGGGAAAGACATGGAAACAAGGAAACAAGGAAACGCAGGTTGAAATTAATCCAACGCAAGAGTAGACTGAAGGCACGAGAGAGAGAGAGAGAGAGAGAGAGAGAGAGAGAGAGAGAGAGAGAGAGAGAGAGAGAGAGAGAGAGAGAGAGAGAGAGAGAGAGAGAGAGAGAGAGAGAGAGAGAGAGAGAGAGAGAGAGAGAGAGAGAGAGAGATAGTGATGAAATAGACAAGCGAAAGATAATGGAAAAAAATTAAAAATGAAAGAATATGTAGATGATGAAAGATAGTTGAAAGAAATAGAAATAAAAGAGATGGAAATAGAAAAATAGATGAAAGATGGAATATCGTTGGGAACAAAAACAATAGCGATAGACTGAGATATGAAAAAAAATGAAAGAAATAGAAATATAGACAAAAATGATACAAAAACGAAGAGAGAGATGAAAAAAAGTAAAAGAAATAAAAATACGGACATAGAAAGAAGAAAAAAAAGCATACACAAAGAGAAAATAAATTGTGGGAACAGTAAAATGTGCTCAGTATAAAAAAGAAAAGAGAGAAAAAAAAGAAAGGAAATAAAACACAGCATAAGCGCAGCTGCACAGATCCTTCACTGAAAATAACACAGAATATTGAATACGAAATCAAAGAAAATATAAAAGAATTGAAATGAAATGAAAAAAACCTCGGAAAAAAAACAGGATAAAAAAAAAATCGTATATATTCCATGACAGTAAAACACAACATTTCCACTCTCTCTCTCTCTCTCTCTCTCTCTCTCTCTCTCTCTCTCTCTGTCCATCTAGCTCACCTCCCTGTTCCCTTCTCTCCCTTAACCTCCCTCTCTTCTTTATACTTCCCTCTCCTCCCCCCTCTATTCTTCTCCCTTCTTTCCCTCCTACCCTCTTAGTTCCCTCTCTTCTACCTTCTCTTCATCTCTCACACGTCAACATTCGTCTTCCTATCTTCACGTGTCTTATTCACTCCATATCTGCATTTCTCCATGACCATATGAGTAAACTGTATCAAATGTACATCCAGAGAGAGAGAGAGAGAGAGAGAGAGAGAGAGAGAGAGAGAGAGAGAGAGAGAGAGAGAGAGAGAGAGAGAGAGAGAGAGAAATATATATTCCTTACCGTTCTCAATAATTAATACACAACAGATTCAAACACTGATATTGCATCAAAACCAATCACGTGGTGCAGTCAAGGTAACACTGACACAACACTGACACAACACACGCGGGCCACTTGCAACACTCACTTCCTGCTGGCAAATAGATAGATAAACAAATAAATAGGTAAACCAGAAGAAGAAGAAGAAGAAGAAGAAGAAGAAGAAGAAGAAGAAGAAGAAGAAGAAGAAGAAGAAGAAGAAGAAGAAGACGAAGAAGAAGACGAAGACGAAGACGAAGAAGAAGACGAAGACGAAGACGAAGACGAAGAAGACGAAGAAGAAGAAGTAGAAAAAGGAGAAGGAGGAGAAGGAAGAGAAGAAGAAGAAGAAGAAGAAGAAGAAGAAGAAGAAGAAGAAGAAGAAGAAGAAGAAGAAGAAGAAGAAGAAGAAGAAGAAGAAGAAGAAGAAGAAAAAAAAAAAAGATTAACAACAGTGACAATAACAGCAACAACAGGAAAAGCATCAAGAAAAAAAAAGAAAACAAAAAGAAGAAAAAAGGAAAATAAAGAGAGCAAGTAACAAGAGACAATTAGAAGAAAGAAAACGACGAAAAAGATGAAGAAAAATAAGAGAGAATATAAAAATCTGAAAAAAAAACGGAAGAACGAAAAGAGGACAAAAATATAAAGAAAACGAGGGAAATAAGAAGATAAGAACAATGTCACTAAGGATAATGAAGAGAAGATAAGATAAGATAAGGTTGTTTCGTAACGTGTTAGTGAAGGATGATTACTACGTGCGATGCTAACCTGATGAAGACAACGAGGGTAATAGAACATAAGGACAACATCACTCAGGAAAATGAAAAGAAGGTAAGAGACACACAGGGAGGTTGTCTGTTTCGTAATGTGCTAGTGAAGGACAGCAGGATTATTACTGCGTGCGATGCTAAAGTGATGAATACCGCGGCGAGATGCACCAGTGGGTTTCAGGACAGTGATCGCCTTTGTGTGTCAATGTGGAGTGAAATCATTGTGACTCGTAATGGGGAGGATAATGAGCTTGTGAAATGCATTGAAGTTGATGTGATTGTCATGTAATATTTCTATTGATTTTTACTTTGTCATGTTCTATTTTATTCTTTATTGCTTGAAGTTTGTATTGATTTCATTTCATCCCATGTTATTTTTAATGTACGTTGAAATTATACTGTTTTGGTTCTGGCTATGCGTTATGTGTGTGCTTTTCTTAACTCACTATTTAAAAAGATTATCACCAACTCCACCACCACCACCACCACCACCACCACTACCATTACCATTCCTAGCAACTAACCTGGTATTTACAAAGTGCGGTGAAAGTATAGCCTTGGTTCTGGCTATACGTTGTGTATGTTTTCTTAACTCATATATATAAAAAGACAATTCTAACCTCACCACCACTACGACTATTACCATTCCTAACTATTAACCCCCTTTCTCTCTCTCTCTCTCTCTCTCTCTCTCTCTCTCTCTCTCTCTCTCTCTCTCTCTCTCTCTGTCTCCACTTTGTATCTCGTCAGTAATTGCCAAACAGCCTTGTAAGGGTCAAAGGGTCTGTTGCTGTTTGGTTCCTCTTTGTATGTGTATTTTTTTTGTCTTTCTCTTCCTGTTCCTCCTTTATCTTCTTTCACTTTACATTTATTCCCATTCCCATTGAAGTAAAGGCAGCTGCACCGAAGACAGACTAATAAAAGATGAAATAAATGCCCACAGGTGCCGCAGCCGCTGAGGGAAAATGCAAAAGAACAAGACAAAATCAATACTGTGTCCCCCTCCTCCTTCCTCCTCCCCCAACACCCCAAAAAAAAAAAAATATATAAGCTTTCCGATACACTGGCAGGAAAAAAAGGTGGGAAAAAAGAGGAATGAAATAGAAAAGACGTATTTTGTTGCTCTCTTTCCTTCGTGTAGTTTTTTTTTTTTTTGTCCTATTTTTTTCGGTCTCCACTTTCAGTTCTCTTTTGTCATTTCTATTCCTTTTTTTTCTGTCTGTTGTGTCTTTGTCTTTCTGTCTCTGTTTGTCTCTCATTAACATTATTTTTTATTTCTTCTCTTTCTCTTTCTTCTCTTTTTTTCTTCTTCTTTCATCTTCGTGTCTCCTTCACATGCTTCTCCATTTTCTTTTTTTTTTTTCTTCTTCGTCCATATCTTTCTCCTCCTCCACCTCCTGACCCTATTACTTTTTTCTCTTTCCCTTCTTCCTCCTCGTTCTCTTCCTCCACTTCTTCCTATTTTCCTCCTTGTCCTTCTCTCCCTCCTTCTTCTATTCACTGTATTCCCTCCCTTCATACTTTTCCTCTTTGTCTTCTTCGTCCATATTTTTCTCTTCCTCCACCTCCTGACCTTACTACTCGTCCTCTTTTCCCTCCTCCTCCTCCAATTTTTCCTCCTTGTCCTTGGTCTTCTCTCCCTCCTCTATCTATTCACAACATTTCCTCCTTCCTTCCCAGTGTTTACCTCTCTCATTGTCCCTCCACTGTCCTCCTGTCCTCCTTTCCCCTGCCCAATGTCCTCAGAGCGTTTTTTCCCTCTGCTCTCCTGCCCATTGTCTCAATCCACCTGCCACTGCCTTGTAATCATTGTCTTACAGGTATTCCAGCTGCTGTTCTTTTTATGCCTCCTATCTCGAATGTGTGTGTGTGTGTGTGTGTGTGTGTGTGTGTGTGTGTGTTTCAGGTCGCAATTAAGAAGATATTGACAGCGCGCGCGCGCACACACACACACACACACACACACACACACACACACACACACACACACACACACACACACACACACACACACCCGGTAGCTCAGTGGTTAGAGCGCTGGCTTCACAAGCCAGAGGACCGGGGTTCGATTCCCCGGCCGGGTGGAGATATTTGGGTGTCTCCTTTCACGTGTAGCCCCTGTTCACCTAGCAGTGAGTAGGTACGGGATGTAAACCGAGGAGTTGTGACCTTGTTGTCCCGGTGTGTGGTGTGTGCCTGGTCTCAGGCCTATCCGAAGATCGGAAATAATGAGCTCTGAGCTCGTTCCGTGTAACGTCTGGCTGTCTCGTCAGAGACTGCAGCAGATCAAAAGTGAAACACACACACACACACACACACACACACACACACACACACACACACACACACACACACATGCACTCAAACAAGTTTCATAAAACTTAAAATAAAGTGCTCTGACATATAAACGTAATGATAAAATACAAAAAAGTATTACATATCAAAGAAAAGAAAATGATCACAAAAAAAATAATAGAAATAACGAGAGAGAGAGAGAGAGAGAGAGAGAGAGAGAGAGAGAGAGAGAGAGAGAGAGAGAGAGAGAGAGAGAGAGAGAGAGAGAGAGAGAGAGAGAGAGAGAGAGAGAGAGAGAGAGAGAGAGAGAGAGAGAGAGAGAGAGAGAGAGAGAGAGTACCAGATTATTGTTAGATATTTGGCAAATATTAATGGTCATTGCACGTCGCTGGCGCCATGCAGGTAATAAGCATTAACCGAACGAGAGCATTAATTCCACCAGCCTGTGATAAGTGGCACCCTTCCCTCCTCCCTACTGTCAGGAGCCACACGGGGGAGGGGGGGCGCTACTCCCGTCTCGCGTGGGTAGCAGCGGGGAGGTAAGAGGGGGAAGGGATAGAGGAGATGTAATAGGGGTGTTGATGATGTGACATGCTGGGTATTGGGAGAGGAAGAATGTGTGTGTGTGTGTGTGTGTGTGTGTGTGTGTGTGTGTGTGTGTTCAGTACTTTTTTTTTTCTATTGTTTCGTTATGGTTTTGTTTACTTATTTCCTGCTCGTGTGTTGATTGCCTGTTTGCTGATGTGATTATCTGTTGTTGTAGCTGTTGTTGTTGTTGTTGTTGCCTTTCCTTATGTGATTGGGGGTAATGATCATCGTGGCTTGAGCAGCTTGACTAGAGAGGTAATGGTAATAATAATGCAGTCTGCAGTACAATATTCATTCTATTATTACGACCACTACAGCTGTTTCTCCACTACCACCACCACCACCTCCTCCTCCTCCTCTTCTTACTGCTACTTACTACTACTACTACTATTCCTCCTTCTCCTACTACTACTACTACTATTACTGCTACTGCTACTGCTACTGCTACTACTACTACTACTACTACTACAAATACTACTGTTGCTTTACCTAGTGTTGTCGATCTTGCTGCTACTGTTACTATACCTAGCATCACTCTCTCAGTCAGTGCAATAAAAACACCATTAACACCATTACTACTAAAACTATTACCACTTCTACCATCACCACCATTAACACCACCACAACTATTCCCATTAATACCTTACTCCCCTAACTTTGTCAATCCTTCACGCTAACACCACCACCACCACCACAACAACTGCCGCTGGACACCGAACCAAAGCGCCGTTGTCCATCCGAGATGGTGACTGAGCAGGACAAAAGTTACTAACGAGGTTATTATATTGCTCTCATCAACCTGCTTCTCGCTCCCCAATCCCGATACCAGCCAGTGAAATGTATGTGAAATCCGTATACAGAAACGTCTCCCTCTCTTACCACGACTATTTTCAAAGCCCACAAGGATGATTAACGGGGTTTTCAAGAGTGTTACTCCAGCTAATAATGTAGAAAACTGCCTCTAGAACAGTAAAAATACCTTCAAAATTCGTGTAAATTTAGATAAAGCCTTTTGAAATAAAGGATGTGAACATACGAGTCTGAATTTTAGTGCCCCGAAGCCTCGAGTCACGGGAGCAAAGGCAGGATGGTGATACAGTAATGGTATATGGTGACAATGATAAGATGACATGGGGGTGAAATAGAGAGATTACAAGGCCTTACATGAACCGGAGAGGCTGTGAATAATACAAGAGATGGTGAACCAGACACAAGATGAACCAAAAACACAGTGAATAAGATAAAAAACAAAATAAAGAAAATAAAGAAAATGAAGAAAACATGGGGTAAACTAAACCAAATCAATAATGAAAGACGAAAACGAATCAGAAGGAACCAAAGAAGCAGTGAACCAGACAGAAAATAATTGAAACGGTAAATAAATAAAAAAAGATGATTAACCACAGAAATTGAACCGCACACTAAACGAAACACAGCAATTCAGACGAGAGTTTAAACAAAGCGAACCAAAAAACAAGATAAACCAAACGAGAATGAACCAGCAAAAGCAAACCAGACAATAAACTACCAAAAATAATGAACCACAGATATTGAATCAGTCACTAAAAGGAAAGAAAACAATACAGACACAAGTTTAAAAAAAGTGAATTACGTAGACACAAGACAAAACAAAATGAAAAGACGAACCAGGAACATACAAATCAGGCAATAAACACCCCCAAAAATAATGAACCAGATAAACTGAACCGGCCACTAAAAA
The DNA here is from genome assembly GCF_017591435.1 of Portunus trituberculatus. Taxonomy (NCBI): domain Eukaryota; kingdom Metazoa; phylum Arthropoda; class Malacostraca; order Decapoda; family Portunidae; genus Portunus; species Portunus trituberculatus. The sequence continues at coordinate 8,678,009 of NC_059303.1, forward strand.
CACACAGATTAAATCAAAGACAACAATACAGACACGAGTTTAAACAAGGCGAACCAAAGAAACGATGAATCAGGAGCAGAAGACCAGCCAAACGGACAATAATACCAAGAAAAAAATAGATAAACCACAGAAATTAAACCAGTCACTCAAACCACACAGATTAAACCAAAGACAACAATCCAGACGCTAGTTTAAACAAGAGACAGGCAGTACAGGGAACAGGTGAGGCAGAGACGGAGGGAATCGGGCAGAGGAAAGCGGAGGGCCGGTTAGACAAAGGGCGCGCCAGACACAGGTGGGATTAGCGTCGCGTGTACCCACCTGAGGCAACGTGTGGGACGAGATCAGGTGAACACGGATCTCCTTCCCTCTCGTAACTTGCTCAATACTCTCACATTTTCTTCCTTTTCTTTGTTTTTCTCTGTACCTTTTATTTATTTTTTTCTGGTTCACTTACTTATTGTTGTTTTGTTGCTTACTTTTTTATTTTTTTTTTATTTTTTATATACGTATCGTTGTTGTACACTTTTTTTTTATGATTTTTTTCTATCGTCCACGTCTTTACTGTTCCTTGTTCTCTCTCTCTCTCTCTCTCTCTCTCTCTCTCTCTCTACGAAAGCTATTCAAAACCCAACATTTTTTTTTCAGTTATTTATTTCGTCCGTCCGTGAATGAATCAGACCATTTATCAATCAACTAACTACTTCAACCCATCAGGTAATCGTTTATTCAGCCATTCATACAGTATTCATTGAGCTGGTTAGTCAATCTATCTGTCTGTCTGTATGTATATTTTTCTTTGTCTCTCGGTATATACACAAACAAACTCTTTCTGTCTCTGTCTGTCTGTCTGTCTGTCTCTCTCTCTCTCTCTCTCTCTCTCTCTTGTTTACTATGTCAAGTCTAAACGTCTAAAATTGCTGTAAATGTAAAGACCCAAACATGCAGGACTCCAGGGCGTCCCATGGCTTCTTCTTCTCCACGTTTCCATCAAGACGACTCTCCCTCCGCCTCGCTCTCAGCACAAACCGAGACAAAGGTTTACAAATGTACGCTATAAACTCTCTAATTCACTCACTTTCCCCTCACTCACTCTCCGGACCCTCGCGTGGAGAAGAAACAATGCTATTAATGGTGGTAAAAATAGCACGATTACAAATGTTGCCAAGGCGGAGGAGGACGAGGAAGTAGTGGAGGAACAGTGCGAGGAGAGAGACACGTATGCTTGATTTGATATTAGTAAGTTGATGTTCTCCAGCGACGCACAACACATTCACGAGATTCAGTTCAGGTCACGGTGTTACTGCCCCGTGCTGTTGTATTTTTATTTATTTTTTACTTACTTTTCCCGCTCCAGTTTCCCGCTCTGATTAACTCTGGGATATATTGTTGCGTCAGTCTCTATCAGCTTATGTGTCGGTTTCTATCTGCTTGTCTCTGTCTCGATTTGTCTGACTGTCTACCTACTCTCTCTCTCTCTCTCTCTCTCTCTCTCTCTCTCTCTCTCTCTCTTGCGCTGCTGATTTTTATTATCTACAGTGCATTGTTATAAAGCCTTGTGAGTGTGTGTGTGTGTGTGTGTGTGTGTGTGTGTGTGTGTGTGTGTGTGTGTGTTCTAGTCATTAAACCAAATACGTGCCGGGTTTTGGTGAGTAGAAAATTATATAACCACATAAAAAAATTTGCCTTTCTGTCTGTCTGCCTGTCTACCTCCCTCCCTCCACCTTTCTCTCTCTCTCTGGAAGCACTTGACGAACTAGATAATATTTACAGGCGACAGAAGGAAAACGTGAGCTGAGGAGTATCCTGGGCAGACTCTCACATTACGAGAAGACACATGGAAACATTAAACTGTCGCTACACGCTGTTAAGACTGATATACAGTTTATTGTACCATAAAATAAGAGTGACTTAATGCGTGCGGACAGAGAGAGAGAGTAAGAGATAGAGAGAAGGAGAGGGAAAGGAAGATGGGAGGGACGAGAGGGAAAGAGAGAGAGATAAAAAAATGAAGGTAGACATTTGCAAATAGATGATGAATTACTTAATGTGTGCAGAGAGAGAGAGAGAGAGAGAGAGAGAGAGAGAGAGAGAGAGAGAGAGAGAGAGAGAGAGAGAGAGAGAGAGAGAGAGAATAAAAAGTAGGTATTTTTGCAGAGATGATGACTTTTGAACATTCTATATTTGACAGTGTTAGTTATATCTTGTTATCATTATCATCATCATCATCATCATCATCATCATCATCATCATCGGCATCATCGTGTTAAACTGAACAATTAAAGTAAATCTTGCTACCAATTTTACTCTTATACCTCAGAAAAATCAGATAGAAAACAAGGAAAAAGAAGAAGGAACAGACACACGAGTATCTTTAAGCTTAAGGGAAGAAAGAAAGAGACGAGAAACTAAAAGATAAAAAAAGACAACAAAAAAAATAAAAGGTTACCCCATCGTTCACAACAAGGTTCTCCCAGCAAAGGCCCTGAAAATAAGGTGCACCCTCTTCAAGTCCCTAAGATCATCCCCGACTCATTCCTAGCCAGACCTCGCATCAGGGAACCGAACCCAGCGCCTCAGAAACCCATAAGGATATCGAAGAATTTTCCGGCACAGGGGGAGGACACTCGGATGGGAGGGAAGCATCGGGGATAGAATTAGGCTCCGACAGACATACATAGACTTGATGGTAAACTTTGTGGCGGTGTAAACTGTGCGGCTGTGAGGTAATCGTGGAAGTTAGTGAGGCGACCAGAATAAGGCTCCTCTCTCTCTCGTGTCTTGGATAGAGGGACATACATCTCTCCACTCTCTTTTCTCTCTCTCTCTCTCTCTCTCTCTCTCTCTCTCTCTTACTCTCGACCCGTGTACATATGCGTTTTTTAACACGTAAAGTAACCGAGAGAGAGAGAGAGAGAGAGAGAGAGAGAGAGAGAGAGAGAGAGAGAGAGAGAGAGAGAGAGAGAGAGAGAGAGAGAGCGTTTTTAAGAGTCTTCCGGGAGAGTGAGTGTGAAGTTGAGGAGGTTGTGAGGAAAGAACAAAGAGCGCGGCGGGGAGGCTGAGGCAGAGAGCACCGCCAGACCTACGAAGCGGGAAGGTAAATTGAAAAGAAAAGAGGGAAAAAAATGGGGGACGAAACTTGTGCAGGGGAGTTACGTAAATTTTAAGTTCTTCCCAGGTAAATTTCACTCACCTGCGTAATTTTTCCCTTAACCCCTTGAGCACCATCTTCCATCTTCATTCTGCTTACTATTTGGTGATTTTATACAGCTTCAGAAACTATGTGTGGGATTAAAATAGTGAAGACTCTGCTATTAATCTTCTGACCTCCATAGACCCTTCCTAATGTCAATAAAATGGTCTAATCGTGCACAAATCTCAGGGTAGAAATGTGTCCCAGTATTGAAGGGGTTAAGTTAATTTTCCCTAGTGTTATATAAGGTTAGGTCAGGTTAGGTTAAGTTTATTAGAGTAAGTTAACCCCTTCAGTACTGGGATGTATTTTCACCCTAAGTTTGGATTTGATTATAAGATTTAATTAACATTAGGAAGAGCTTATGGAAGTCAGAAGATTAATGGCCAAAATCTTCACTATCTTAATCACCACACGCGTTTCTGAAGCTGTATAAAATCAGTAAATAGTAAGCAGAATGAATATGAAAACTAAGATTACTTTAGAATACGTCAGGATATGTAATGCAAGGCTGGAATTATTTCTGAAGTTGCATAAAATCAGTAAATAGTAAGAAGAATGAATATGAACACTAATATTTCTAAAGATTAGGTTAAAAAGTAATGCACGGCTGGGTTATGTTAGGTAAGAGAATGATGACTAAGAATAGGTTAGAGCAGGTTAGGATAAGTATGGCAAGGCTAGATCAGTTAAGATAAACATGTATGCAATAGAGGAAGGAAAGTCAGGTTTGGGTGGTGGAGGGAATGAGATTTTGTTTCAAGATAGTATAAGGAAAATTCATAGCGTGTGTGAGGGTGAGAAGGGACTTTTTTTTTATGACTCTATGGTTAAGATAGTGAAGGCGCGTGTCTCTCCAGTCGTAGTAGCAATGGTGGTGGTGGTGATGGTGGTGGTGGTGGTGGTGGTGGTGGTGGTCGAAAGGAGGGATAGAGAAAAGAAGAAAAATAAAGAGAACAAAGGGATGCAAATTAATGGAAAGACGATGAACTGTAATGTAAAATGGCCAAATGGAACAAAAATCCTTGCACATATGCACTCCCCTTCCGCTTACATCATATCATTATATATTTTATCATTACTGCAGTTCCCATTATCATTATCATTACAGTTATTATTATTATTATTATTATTATTATTATTATTATTATTATTGTTAGTTTTAATGTACCAGCAGCAGAGGTAGTAGTAGTAGTAGTAGTAGTAGTAGTAGTAGTAGTAGTAGTAGTTGTTGTTGTTGTTGTTGTTGTTGTTGTTGTTGTTGTTGTTGTTGTTGTTGTTGTTGTTGTTGTTGTTGTTGTTGTTGTTGTTGCTGTTGTTGATGTAGTAGTAGTAGTAGTAGTAGTAGTAGTAGTAGTAGTAGTAGTAGTAGTAGTAGTAGTAGTAGTAGTAGTAGTAGTAGTAGTAGTAGTAGTAGCAATAGTAGTAGCAGCTGCTGTTATTGTTGCTATATGATCATCGTTATCAAATACTCCAATAATCTCTTCGTAAGTCAAACCACTAGATTTCTAAAAACCGACGAAAATATTTGGAATTCTGAGCGAGAAAAATAGTAAAGAAGCGGGCGAAACTTAACCTTGTGATGTTGGTGCAATCTTGTGAGTTTAGATGAAAATAAATTGCAACTCTTCCCTACTTCCGCGCCGGGGAGAAGGGAGGGAGAGATGGAGGAAGAAGTGAAGGAGGAAGGGAGAGAAGAGGGAGAGGAGGAAGGAGGGAGGCAGTGAGTGCTTCCTCCGTGCCTCATCCTTCGTGGATAAAGGTGTTCCCGTCTCTTCATTTATCTTGGCTGCCTCATCTTTTTCTCTCCCCCTCCTCGGCCTCTTAATCTTCCTCCTGGACCATTGCCTCTCGATTACTCCATCACGTGACGAAAACATCCATCCAACATTCAACACACCCCGTGAAGCTACAAACATTTCACTCTTCAGCACAGAAAACCTGCATTCCTCCTCGTAGTGACCATTATTTCACTGCCTCGCCTATTACCCCTTTTACTTGCAATGTCAGATTTTGTTGCCATTCTCAGTACTGTAGGAGAGGAAGTACAGGACAGTGGAGAGAGAGAGAGAGAGAGAGAGAGAGAGAGAGAGAGAGAGAGAGAGAGAGAGAGAGAGAGAGAGAGAGAGAGAGAGAGAGAGAGAGAGAGAGAGAGAGAGAGAGAGAGAGACTTTACAAATAAAACCCCATAAAAGATTAACAATAACAACAAGAGAAAGAAAGAAAGAAAGAAAGAAAGAAAGAAAGAAAGAAAAGAAAGAAGGAAAAAGAAAAAGAAACGAAGAAAAATAGAAAGAAGAAAACAAGAGAAGAGAAGATAGAACGAGATGAATGGAATTTAGGAACAAGTATTTTTAGCAGAGAGAGAGAGAGAGAGAGAGAGAGAGAGAGAGAGAGAGAGAGAGAGAGAGAGAGAGAGAGAGAGAGAGAGAGAGAGAGAGAGAGAGAGAGAGAATGTCTTGTCTGGTTCAGGTTACATTTTTACTCGAGAGATTAGAACACAAAGTAAATATCGAAGAAACGAATAACAGCAAATAATTAAGTCACCCAGACCACGCAGGCAACCAATAAAATCCATGACACAAGCTACAGAGCCGTCACAACCCCCACAGCCACTGGAGGAACGAAACACAGCACGTCACAGCACTATCCACACTTCACATCATCACAAAGCCACTGTTTATCACTGTTACTACTACTGCTACTATTACTACCAACAACAACAACACTACCTCCACCACCAATGCCAAAAACCAGTGATATAAAAACAAAAACATGCTAAATTAAAATATACATCACCATTATTAACCATCCATCCATCCAGACAGACAAACAGACAGACAGAGGGACAGTATTAGCAGCAGCAGCGTCACCGCGCCAAGAACTAGACAGACGGCTTGGCGGAGGTGAATCAGGTATCTACGAGGATAAAAAAGCGAAAGCATGAAGCCATAAAGAACAAGTTTAAATCGCGTGAATTAAGAGCGCTACATTATGAGGCGCGGAAGCGAAATTTACTGCCGATGTTTCACTTCTAAAAATGCCAACATTCTCCCGAAATATTTCCACGTAATATCCCTTAATAATTGACCATGAATAATATATTACCGGAACAGGGGAGGAAAATATGTATGGTGGTGGTAATAGTTTTGTATGAGTGAATAATTGGTGCAGTTACCGAGCGGGTCGTAATGTTGTTATGGGGCAGAGAACTGTATGGTGACGCTGTGGTGATGTTGTGACGCTGTGAGAGTTGTATGGTGACAATATGGTGAAGATGTGACACGCTGATGAGTTGATACACACACACACACACACACACACACTAATGACACAGTAACGCTCTAGTGACGCAGTGGTGACAGTTTGGTGACGCTCTGAGTGACTGATAACACACATAAGAACAAATCAATGGTGTAATGTGACGACACCTCAGAAATACAAGTCCACCAACGTCATTAATGGAGAGAGAGAGAGAGAGAGAGAGAGAGAGAGAGAGAGAGAAGAGAAAATACTTATGTACCTATTTCACCATCATCATCATCATTATCAGTGCGTGACGCCAGCGAGACATGGTGACGCAGGGACAAGATAGTGATGCAACACGCGGGGCACAGTGACGCATATCCACACGTTACGTCACTATCATTTTGCCTCAGTTTCTCCTTTTTCATCACCGTCCCATTAAACCCATCAGTTATTCCCATTACTGTGACTTTTCCTCTTCCTCTTCGCCCTCCTTCCTCCTCCTCCTCCTCCTCTTCCTTCTCTTCCACCACGAATTTCTCTTTATTCTGTTTCCTTCTCTCCTACATGCATTTCCTTCGTTTTCCCTTTTCCTCCTCCTCCTCCTCCTCCTCCTCCTTCACTACCACGATCTTCCCTCTCTTTATCTTTCTTTTCTTCATGCATTTTCTTCTTCGTTTCTTCTTCTCATCTTTAATTCTTCTTCTTTTCCTTCTTCATTTACTTCACTTCTTGTTGTTCTGTTCATTTAATTATCTTATTTTTCTACTTTCATTTCTTGTTTTCGCGTTATTTCTTCTTCACTTTTTTTTTCTTCCGTTTCTTCCTCCATTTCTTATTCTTTTTCGCATTCCTCTTCTCCATCTTTCTCCATTTCCTGCGTTCCTCTATTTCCTCCTGTATCTCCTCTTCCTTCATCCATTTTTCTTTAATTCACCTCATCTTTCTTCGATTCCTTCTCCTTTCTTCATTTCCTCTCTCTTTATTATCCCTCCCGCATCTTTATTTTTAATCTCCTTTCCACGTTTCTTTCTCTATTCCCTCTTTCTTGTGATTTTTAACCATCTTTTTTTTTATATCTCTTATTATTTTTTAGATCTTATTTTCTCTTTTTCTCATCTTCCTTTTGTTCTATATTTCCTTTTCTTTCCTTCTCTTCTTTCAACAGCTTTTCATCATTTCTTCAACACGTTCCTTATATATTTCCATCTTTTCTTTCTGCATTTCTTCCTCTTCCACCACCTCCCCCTCCTCCTCTTCTTCCTCTTCCTCTTTCATCAATCATCCTCCCCTCCTGGCGCTTTCACTTCGTCTTTGAGTGTAAAGTAAAAAAAAGTGTGCTCAGTGTCGCTCTTCACAAAGGAGGTAGAGGGAAGAAGCGGGTCAGACTGAAATCTATGCAACAATCACAATAATATTTACGTTTCCCTGACTTCGGTGGATCAACAGCTTATGGAAATATGCTCAAGGGAAGGGAAAATATAAACGAAAGTACTGTTATTATTGTTACTTTTATTACTTCCTCTCTTCTTCCTCGTATTGCTATAACTACTACTGCTACTACTATTACTACTACTACTACTACTACTACTACTACTACTGATACAACTCCTCTTATTTTTCTTCATAGTACCGTTGCTGCTGCTGTTACTACTACTACTACTACTACTACTACTACTACTACTACTACTACTACTACTATTACTACTACTACTACTACTATTACAATAACGACACCTACTATTACCACAATTACTACCACCACCATTACCATTCGCATGTGAGATAGTGTGTGTGTGTGTGTGTGTGTGTGTGTGTGTGTGTGTGTGTGTGTGTGTGTGTGTGTGTGTGTGTGTGTGTGTGTGCCACCGAGGGAGGTAATTAGAGGCAGTGATGGAGGCAAGAAGAGCGGGACCAGGGCGAAGAGAAGCTCGGTGTTCGGACGCAGGAGAGAATGTCATAAACTTCCCTCAAGCTTGAGTTAATATTGACGCGCTGAGAGAGAGAGAGAGAGAGAGAGAGAGAGAGAGAGAGAGAGAGAGAGAGAGAGAGAGAGAGAGAATAATCCCTTAAAAGGCAGATTGTGGTAATTTCCCTTATCTAATTTATAGAAAGAAACATAAGAGGAGGAGAAGGAAGGAGGAGGAGGAGGAGGAGGAGGAGGAGGAGGAGGAGGAGGAGGAGGAGGAGGAGAAAAAGGTAAAGAAAAAGGAAAAGGAAAAAACAAAAGGAAAACGAAAAGAAGGAGAACAGCAGAAACAGGAACAAGAACAGAAACAAGAACTAGAAAAGAACAAAAAAAAAAAAAAGAAAAAGAAAAAGGAAGAGGAAGAACAACATGAAGGTAGAGAGTAGGAACAAAACACGTCGAATGGAGGGAAAGAATGAGATGGAGAGGAGAGACAGACTGGAAGCAAGATGAGGGTGAGGAGAGAGAGAGATGGCTCCTGGCGGGACGGGACGGGCGATAGACAGGCGTGAAGGGAGACCAGAGGGATGGAGAAGGATGGACTCTTTGGGGTAATGGGAAAGCAAGACTTGTGGAGGGCGGGAAAAAGTCAGCTTGAGTAGTGGTGGTGGTGGTGGTGGTGGTGGTGGTGGTGAGTCAGAAGAGGCAATATTGCGATAAAGGAGTGGCTGGAAGTAGAGTAAATAAATAAGGCAAATAAATAAGTTAATGGATAAATGGATGAATAGATAAATGACGTGATAAGGAGATAAGTAAATGAATATATAAATGTACTAAGTAAATGAGTAAGATAAAGTAAATGAAGCGACAAGTGAATTAAGTGAAATTGAATAAATATTGATAAAACTATAGAAAAAAAAAATGAAACACATAAAATAGATAAATGTCGGAAGAAACATAATAAAAAAAAGACAATAGAATACTGAATAAATAAAAGAAAAAATAGATAAAATAAATAAATAAATGGTATGTAACTTAATTTTTTGCGTTCTTGAAGTTACCTACAATATTCCTACTCGTGACTGTGTGTGTGTGTGTGTGTGTGTGTGTGTGTGTGTGTGTGTGTGTGTGTGTGTGTGTGTGTGTGTGTGTGTGTGTGTGTGTGTGTGTGTGTGTGTGTGTGTGTACTTTTTTTATGCAGGAGGAAAACCAACCAAGGGCAGCAAAATATAAAAAAAAAAAGGTCCACTTATGCGCTGGTTCCCTTAAAGAGTGCTACAGAATTAACCAAAATTAAGGAACAAATGTCTTGAAACCTGTGTGTGTATGTGTATGAGTGTATGTGTGTTTCAGGCATAAATTAATGAGCTTCACCTTACTTGATTCCCCCCCATCTTGTTCAAAGTCGTGACATGAAGTATCTGTAACATTGGCATCCCCACACACCGTTAGCATGACACGTGCCCTGCTGCCTCACCCTTCACTGCGGCGAGGAGGCAGAAC
>NC_059303.1:8692859-8710359 GCF_017591435.1 Portunus trituberculatus
ACACTCATAAAGGTATCAATCACTATTTCTGGAGCTCTTAACTGTTTAGCCTCTAAAAGACATGAATAATTGAAAGAAAAAATGTTCACACTGGATATCATTGGCAAAATCTACTCTTATTTTAATCCTCTTATTCCCTTGTCGACAGAAATAAAGGTTTCAATCATTACTTCTGATGCTCAAAACTGTTTAATATTGAAGAGACGTGATAAAAATGAAAAAAAAGAAAATTCAAACTGGATATAAATGGCAAAACCTACTCTTTTTAAATCCTCCTCCTTTATTGTCGACAAAAATAAAGGTTTCAATCATTACATCTGGTGATCATAATTGTTTTAGCACTGAAGAGACATGATTAATAAAAAAAAAAAAACTATTCAAACTGGATATAAATGGCAAAACCTATTCTTTTTAAATCCTCCTCCTTTACTGTCGTCACTCATAAAAGTTTCAATAATTACTTCTGGTGATCATAAGTGTTTAGCGTCAAAGAAACAGGATTACTTGAAAAAACCTGAACAACATCAACATCGCATCGTGTACCGGAAGACATCGATCTACAACAGCTGCTGTAGGTCAGAAGGCAACCAACCTCGTGCATGAACAAGAAGGGTGGGAGCGGCCAGGACCGAAACACGCGACACCGAACGGAACCATGCATACTGGATAGCACTACGCGTCCGGATACGATGTGAAGCTGCCTACTGAGAGAGAGAGAGAGAGAGAGAGAGAGAGAGAGAGAGAGAGAGAGAGAGAGAGAGAGAGTCCGTAGAGGTGATGGGAAGACATTACTGGAGACAGAGAAAACATGAATATTCTAAAAAAGAGAAGGCAGAGACCTGGAGATGGAAAAGAAGGGAAAGGAGGAGGAGGAGGAGGAGGAGGAGGAGGAGGAGGAGGAGGAGGAGGAAGAGGGGAAGGGGAATGTAAAATAAAAGAGACGGGACGAGGAAGAAAAACAAGAGGAGGAGGAGGAGGAGGAGGAGGAGGAGGAGGAGGAGGAGGAGGAGGAGGAGGAGGAGGAGGAGGAAGGAGAGGGGATAGGAAAGATAAGGGAAGATGAGGCAGTGCGGTGGACTCTTTGATTAGATACAGAAGAGGAGGAGGAGGAGGAGGAGGAGGAGGAGGAGGAGGAGGAGGAGGAGGAGGAGGAGGAGGAGGAGGAGGAGGAGGAGGAGGAGCCGATAAGATAAGCAGACTTGAAGATTATCATAAATGAAAAAACGAACTGGAAAAGATTGGATGGTTTTTGTGATGGGTGGCCGCGAGAGAGAGAGAGAGAGAGAGAGAGAGAGAGAGAGAGAGAGAGAGAGAGAGAGAGAGAGAGAGAGAGAGAGAGAGAGAGAGAGAGAGAGAGAGAGAGAGACGGGAGGAAAGCGAGCGACCAATAGATACCAATAACGATAAAACCTGACTATGGAGATGAAAAATAATTGAAAAGATACGAGAACGAAAGAAAAATGAGAAAAATACTTGCAATAAGGAGGAAATGAGTTGCAGAGTGGCCAGATAATTACACTTAATTACGCTTTGCACATCAACAGTTAAGAGAGAAGGGGGAACAATAAGTGGATTAGGGAGAAAAATAAGCAACGTACGTATCTAGTTAATTATATCTGGCAGACTATATACAATTAGAGGTAGTAGTAGTAGTAGTAGTAGTCAAAATAGTAATAGTAATAACAGCAACAATAATAATAGTAATAATGCAAATAATAGTAGTAGAAATAGTAAAAAAGTTAGTTATATCTGACAGATGATACACTATTGGAGGTAGTAGTAGTAGTCAAAATAGTAATAGTAATAACAGCAACAATAATAATAGTAATAATGCAAATAATAGTAGTAGAAATAGTAGAAAGTTCATTGTATATCTGGCAGACTATGCATAATTGGAGGTAGTAATAAAAATAGTAGTCAAAATAGTAATAGCAATAGCAAAAACAACAATGACAAAAAAAAAATAAAATAGTACGAAATAGTAGCAGAAATATAACAAAACAGTAAAAATAGTAGAAAAAATATAATAAAATAGTAAAAATAGTAGTAGAAATATAATAAAATAGTAAAAATAGTACTAAAATATGAAAAAAAAACAGTAGAAATAGTAGTAGAAATAATCAACTGGAAACAGGAAAGGGTTGCAAGCGCCGTGGGAATTTGCAGGCCAGTAATTATAAGAGATTTAGTGAATAATAAATCAGAAAAAGCATGAGAAATGAGAAATAATGCTGAACACGAGCGTCAATGAGATACGTGGAGGAGGAGGAGGAGGAGGAAGAGGATTGAGGAGGAGGAGGACGAGGAAGAGGAGGAAGAAGAGGAAGCGGAACTAGAAGCAAAGATAAAACCAAAATATGAAAAAAAACCAGGGAGAACGTAAAACAACAACCAAATAAAATAAAAACAAGAATAAGAACAAGAACAACACGAACGAGAATATCAGAAGAGAAAAATAAAGAAAATAAGCAAACAAGAAAGAAAAATAGAAAAGAAACAAAGAAAAAAAAGGAAGGAAAAAAAATAAATGACAGAAGAAACAAAGAAATAAAACAAGAAAAGAAACAGAAAGAAAACGAAGATAAAAAAAAAAACAAAAAAGGCCAGAGAGAGAGAGAGAGAGAGAGAGAGAGAGAGAGAGAGAGAGAGAGAGAGAGAGAGAGAGAGAGAGAGAGAGAGAGAGAGAGAGAGAAGAGAAAGAGAAAGAGAAAGAGAAAGAGAAAGAGAAGGAGAAGGAGAAGGAGAAAGCGAAAGAGAAAGAGAAAGATAAAGAGAGGGAAATACAAGAGAGAAAATTATCACAAGTAAGAAACAGTAATGGCACCAAAATATGAGAGCCACCAGGAGACCATCACTAGCAGTCCTGTCGCCGCGCAATGCTCTTTTTAATCGTGCAAAAGAAACTAAAGAGGAAAATTTGGATCTGGACAGCTTAAGAGGGACGCGGAAGAGAAAGAAGAGAAAGAGGAAGAGGACTAGGTGAAGAAGGAGAACAAGAGGAGAAGAGGAAGAGCAACAAAAGAAAGGTGAACAACAAAGAGGAAAGAACACACACCCAAAAGCGACTAACAACACAACGCCACAGAATCAATTTAGAACACACAGAAGGAGAAGCGGCGGGAGGACAGATGGCGAGGGGGTCCGTGTGGGTTTGTGGATGACAGAGTAAACATAATAAGGGATATTTATAGGAAGGGACGGAGAGGGGAGACAAAAATCAGACCAGAAATCAGAATCACAAGGAGAAAAGCTGAGGAGGAGGAGGAGGAGGAGGAGGAGGAGGAGAACCTGGGCTCGTATTCTTAAACATTTAAGCACTTCACCTCCACTATTTCAAAAGGCTTTGTTCAAATTTATACGAGTTTTTTTCTAGGTGTTTTTATGGTTCTGGAGGCAGAGTGACCAGATTTCTACATTACGAACTGGAGAAACACTCTTGAAAAACCCGGCTGATCATATCTGTGGCCTTGGAAAATGGTAGTGGTGAGAGAGCAAAGCGTTTCTGAATACTGACTTAGAATCACAAGGAAAAGAAGTAGTTGAAAAGGTGGAGGAGGAGGAGGAGGAGGAGGAGGAGGAGGAGGAGGAGGAGGAGGAGGAGGAGGAGGAGGAGGAGGACAGGGAGGAGGAGAACCTGGTCAGAAAACTAAGAAGGAGAAGGAATAAAGAGGCATCAGTTTTGTCCTTGCCTGGGAGAGTCACAGACGATGTGTAAGAGCCAGCGGTGAGTGAGCCAGTGTGGAGAAAGAAGAGGAGAGTGACCAGGCTGGGAGAAGTTTGTTTATTCTCTCAGCACGAGGACACGGCCTGGGAGGAGTGAGAGGAGAGAGGTGAGGGGAGAAAGGTGACGAGTGAGGGGTGAGGGGTGAGGGGTGAGTGTGTGGAAGGGTGAGTGGAGCAGGGGCGTTGTAGATGGAAGTGGGTCATGGCTTGGGTGGCAGGAGAGGTGTTCATGTCACGGAGGAAGGGAGGAAAAAGGGGACAGAAAAAAAAGGAAACAAGAGAGAGAGAGAGAGAGAGAGAGAGAGAGAGAGAGAGAGAGAGAGAGAGAGAGAGAGAGAGAGAGAGAGAGAGAGAGAGAGAGAGAGAGAGAGAGAGAGAGAGAGAGAGAGAGAGAGAGAGAGAGAGAGAGAGAGAGAGAGAGAGAGAGAGAGAGAGAATGGAGAGCGATGCGAAAGAGACACTCAACTAATTAACTACTGAACTGTCTGACTATATAATAGGCTGCCTGTCGGATTTACACACTCACTCACTCACTCACTCACTCACTCACTCACTCGTTAACGCACTAAACAATCAACAAAGCATAAACAAATAATTCAACAAAATATCTAACTAATTAAATAACGAAGCACACGATCAATAAAAACAATAAATGAATAAATAAATGAATAAGAAAACGATGAATAAAGAAGTGAATGAACCGATAACTCACTAATACCTCAATGGACCTTTTTGTTAACCCCTTCAGTACTGGGACACATATTTACCTTGAGATTTGCATACGATAAGGCCATTTTATTGACATTAGGGAGGGTCTATGGAGGTCAGAATATTAATGGCCACAGTCTTCACTATTTTAATCCCCCACACAAGTTTTTAAAGCTGTTCAAAATCACCAAATAGTAAGCCAGAATGAATATAGAAACGCGGCAAAGTAATGAAAGGGTTAATAGTTTTTGTTTCTCTTGACCGGTTTTCTTCTCTTATTACATAAAAAAAAAAATAAAAGTGTAACCAAAAGAGCAGCTAAATTATCAACAAACTACTTAAACACTCTTGAATGGGCACCAATAACAAATCAAAATCACCAAGACAAACAAGTAAATAGATAAACCGAGAGAAGTGAGGGACTGACCACCTAACTTCTGTCTCGCCGCGGCCTCACCAAACTCAGACTCAATTTAAGCGAAGGTAACACGTCAGGGCCACTAGGGAGCGCTGCGGCGAGACACACACAGCTTGTATATCATGGAAACACGCTAAAAAGGCATCAGAAAAGGGAAATGCTGTACAAATACTGGTAGGTGTGTGTGTGTGTGTGTGTGTGTGTGTGTGTGTGTGTGTGTGTGTGTGTGTGTGTGTGTGTGTGTGTGTGTGTGTGTGTGTGTGTGTGTGAAGTCGTGGTGCAGCAAGGAAGGTTAATGATAAGAGTGGGTTCAGGAAAGGGAAGAAGAAGCAGTAATGAAAAAGAGATGATAAAACACGTAAACGCATATGATAATAGTAATGAGCTGGAGTGGTGTTGAAGCGAAAGGATACACGCACACACGCATGCACGCACACACACACACACACACACACACACACACACACACACGTACTTAATCCTTCAATACTGAGACACATTTTTACCTTGAGATTTGTATATGATTAGACCATTTTATTGACATTAGGAAGGAAGGATGTATGCGGGTCAGAAGATCAAAGGCCACAGTCTTTACTATTTCTTTTCCCCACATAAGTTTCTGAAGCTGTATACGTCACCAAATAGTAAGCAAAATTAATGTGAAAACTCATCATTGTACTCAAAGGGTTAACACATTCTGAACTAAAACAACAACAACAAGAAAAAAGAGGACAACAGATAGACATTTACGAAAATCTATATAGAAATGTATTCGTGGATTTCGTTTTCCCCCTCTACTCTTTCCCTCCCTCTGCTCCACCCCCCTCTCCTTCCTCTCCGGCGGGCGTCCAGTGGTGTGCGCGGCCAGAGGGGTGACGCATGGGGCTCGTCCGTCACGCCCTTTCAGAGTTACGGCCCTGAAAGGTAGCGGTGTGGGGGCCTCCTCAAGATACATTAATATTGACGGTGTGCTTAATTTTCATACTTCTCCTTCTTCTTTCCTTTCAGCTGTCAGTGTGTGTGTGTGTGTGTGTGTGTGTGTGTGTGTGTGTGTGTGTGTGTGTGTGTGTGTGTGTGTGTGTGTGTGTGTGTGTGTGTGTGTGTGTGTGTTCTGTCTAAGCCACCGCGTGTAGTCTTGCTTACTAGTTATATATAAAGATAGTTAGATATAGATAGATAAATGCATCGAAAAATAGCTGCTACTACTACTACTACTACTACTACTACTACTACTACTACTACTACTACTACTACTACTACTACTACTACTACCACCACTATCACTACTACTACTACTACCACTACTATCATTATTACTACAAGCACCATCATCACTACTCCCAGTCAATCAGCAATGTTCGTGCCCCGGGAGCCAGACGGAGCTTCGGGCAATTTACTCGACTCTCAAGAGCACTCCAAGGACAGTCTCGGAGCTCAAGGAGTCTCGAGGACGATTACTCCAGAAGGGGATGAACCGTGTGTGTGTGTGTGTGTGTGTGTGTGTGTGTGTGTGTGTGTGTGTGTGTGTGTGTGTGTGTCAGGGGAACGAGTTGTATGTAGGAATGCATGAAAGACAGAATGGTTGACTGATTGAAATTAGAATAATGCCAACGAAAACAATATAGATTTGATACAAATATGGACGACTCGTTATTCAGTGAACAGGTAATGCCCAGGAGAGTGTGGCCTCGTATTAATGGAGGCTCGTGGGCAGCATGGCATCACAGAAACTACAGCCACGCTCCAGTCTAATAAAATAGTGCCGGGGCCCCAACACGGCTTGTTTATAACACGGCAACGCACCGGTAAAACATTATTGAAAATATTAAACGCTGCGTTATGTTTTTACCCTCAAACTTTACCTGATGCCAGGCAAATATTGGACCACACCACCTGTGTTTAAATGAAATGGTTATATTCACTCCACATATTTCACCTTGAACTTACTGGATGCTTCAAGAAAAGAGACTGAACAGAGAGAAGCGAAAGGAAATTCAATGCGGTGTCGTGTAATTATGCAATGAACTAAGGTATGTTTTGTACCTGAGTGAGTGTACACGAGCAGTATTTACCCAAAGTGTGTAACTATCCATTTACACGTTCCTGAAAAGATAACATATTATCAAACCCTGAAATTTACCTTGCATATGAAAGCTATGTATGTATTAAAGTTAACTAAAGTGTACATGAGCAAGAAATATTTACCTTACCTACCTACACACACACACACACACACACACACACACACACACACACACACACACACACACACACACACACACACACACACCATACAAATATCAATACATTCAACAGTCTAATCCCACACCTCCATCCTGTCTCTTTTCCTTCCTACCCTTTACAGCTTCAACAACACTATGACCCTTAAATAATCCCAAAAGAAAGGTAACACTTCGCTAACAAGAACACACACTAACAAAGCTAAAAATCACTAATACAGTATATTTTCTCGCCATGTTGTGCCTGAGAGAGTTAATGTGACGGGTGATGTGATGTGTACGAGAAAGAGAAGACAGGAGACGTGTTGGCTAATTCGGTGTGTCTGTCTATTTCGGCACCTGGAAACTAAATGACCTGGAGGCTTCAGTGGGGGTGATTCAGGCTACCAAGAGGGTCGTGGGGCGTAGTCCTCCACTGATGGTCCTCAAGTCACTGATGGATCGCCACTCCTACCTCAGGAAAATTAGGAGATTAATATTCCTCAGTAATATTAACAGCCGGCACCAAATGAGTCCATAATTTATTCGAGCAAACACACCACTGATACTGAAGGCGTGATTATGTGAGAGACGAGGCGCCCACACACTCGGGAATCATCGTCTTCTCCTTCTTCTTCTTCTTCTTCTTCTTCTTCTTCTTCTTCTTCTTCTCCCTCCTCCTCCATCTTCTTCTTGTTCGTCTTCTTGTTCTTTGTCTTGTTGTTCTTGTTTTTGTTCTTGTTCTTCTTGTTATTGTTTTTCTTCATCTTCTTTTCCTCCTTCTTTTTCATCTTTTTCTTGTTTTTTCTTTTCTTCTACTTCTTCTTCTTCTTTTTCTTCTTCTTCTTCTTTTTTTTTTTTTCTTCTTCTTCTTCTTCTTCCTCTTCTTCGACACAGAGAGAGGAATATTTCTCTACATTGTCTTCCTTCGTGTTTCTTCTTCTGTTCACCATGTATCTCTTTCTCTTCCTATTCCTCCTCTTCCTCTTATTCTTCCTTTCATTTGTTATCATCATCCTTATCATCATCGCAATTTTAATACAATTTCACATTATCTTCATTATCAATATTCCCTCTCATTCTTCTTTTCTTTCCTCCTCTTCTTCCTCTTCCTCCTCCTTCTTTTCCTCCTCCTCCTCTTCACAATAGACAGTTAACAGGACAACAAATAGCCTCGCAGGACCAAAAAGTATGTCGCTGCTTGTTCCTCCTTTGTGATCCATTGTGACTACTCTCTCCTTTTCCTTTTCTTTCCTTCGTTTACCTCTGTCTTTAGCGATCAAGTGTGGTATCTTGTGTCACGTTTCTCTGTCTTTTACTATCTCGTGTTTCTTTACTTCTTCTTCTTTTCCTTTTTTCTTTTGCTTTTCTTCTTTTTCTTTTTCTTCTACTTTTTCTTCTTCTTGTCCTCCTTCTTCATTTCTTCTTTCTCTTTTTCATTGTCTTTTCTTCTTCTTCTTCTTCTTCTTCTTCTTCTTCTTCTTCTTCTTCTTCTTCTTCTTCTTCTTCTTCTTCTTCTTCTTCTTCTTCTCTTCCTCTTCCTCTTCCTCTTCCTCCTCCTCCTCCTCCTCCTCCTCCTCCTCCTCCTCCTCCTCCTCCTCCTACTTTATTTCACACCTTTCTTCCTCCTTGCTGACTTCCTTCACCGTTAGATGTCTCCTTTGGCTTTCCTTATCCCTCCCCTCCCCCTCCCTCTCTCTCTCTCTCTCTCTCTCTCTCTCTCTCTCTCTCTCTCTCTCTCTCTCTCTCTCTCTCTCCTTCACCCCGTCGTCACCTCCACCGTCTCTCATTCTTGTCACCTCGGTCTTAGAGATAATATATGTAAATTACTATCGTTTAAATGACGGCTGAATTGTGAGGATTTTGTGGAGGAGGAGGAGGAGGAGGAGGAGGAGGAGGAGGAGGAGGAGGAGGAGTACAAAAGGAAGCAACGATAATGATGATGACGACGATGACAACAAAAGCAACAAGAGGAAAAACGAGAACGATAACAAGATGTAGTTGGTGAAATTTCCTCCTCCTCCTCCTCCTCCTCCTCCTCCTCCTCCTCCTCCTCCTCCTCCTCCTCCTCCTCCTCCTCCTCCTCCTCCTCTTCCTCTTCCTCTAATCTTCCTCCTCCTCCTCCTCCTCCTCCTCCTCCTCCTTTCTCTTCCTCCTGCTCATGCACCTCTTCGTTATAATCCCCGTGGTACTCATTTTCCTTCTATTTTTCTCTTCCTCTTTCTAATCCTCCTCTTCTCCTCCTCCTCCTCCTCCTCCTCCTCCTCCTCCTCCTCATATGAGCCCATCTTCCTTACCCTCCTCAAGATACTGGAAACTTCATTCTTTAAAATTCCAAAGAGGAGCTCTTACTCTCACACTCTTTAAGCCAGAATTCAAATTATAATGAAGGCTCCCTGATGTATAATGCGAAAAGTATTGATCGACCTGGGCTTGACTTATTCATTCATTCATTCATTAGTATGGAAAAGATAATAAGGTAAGTCATTTTCTATATACATGAGTCAGGGAGGAAAATATCTGGGAAAAAGTGACATGTAAGGTAAAGTGAGATAATGTGATTTTTGCTGTTTTTAGGGAATTAAAGAGATGGATTTCATGGTCTAATGGGGTTTTGGGAGACACACGATTTTGAAATGTCTGAAAAAAGTGACACATAGGGAAGGTGAAATGAAGTAAGAAGGTGATGTTTGCCGTTTTGGAGAATTTAAGGTATGAAAATTCATGATCTTAATAGTTAATTGAAATATACACGAAATATACACGATTTTGAAATATCTAAAAAAAAAAAAAGTGACACGTAGGGGAGGTAAATGAAATAATAAGGTAACTTTTGCCATTTTGTGGAATTAAAGGGATGGAAATTGATGGTTTAAGTGGTTTACGGAGAAATGCACAATTTTAGAAGGAAATATAGTGTAAGAAAAGATTAATGGCGTAAGGAAAATAGACACGCGAATGTTTTCCATGAACTAACACCTAAGCACTGGAAGAAATAGCACTGTGGAAAAAATGCAAGTAACAGTGGGAAATAAAAGGAATTAGGCATAGCTAGAAAGGGTAAGAATAACAAAGGTTTAGAACACAAAGCTGAAAAAAACAACAGCAGATTTGTTGCTCCTTACATAAATGTTTGTGAGAGATTATCGAAATGGGATAGCAGAAAAGCAGAAGAGGAGGAGAAGCAGGAGAAAAAAATGGAGATAAAAATGGAGATGAAGATGAAAAAAAAAAATGGATATAAAAATAAAGAAGAATATGAAAAGGAAAGGAAACGAAAGAGAAACAGAAAAAAGAAGGCGAATAGAGACAAAAAGGAGAATAACATTAAAATAAAGACGAGAACAAGAAGAGGGAAAAGAATGAATATTTTAGAGATTATCGAGATAGGATAGCATAGAAGCAGAAGAGGAGGAGGATGGAGGAGGAGAAACAGACGAAGATAAAAATGGAGATGAAGATGGAAAGGAGGAGGAAAAGAGAGAGAAGCAGGAAAAGAAGACGAACAGAGACAAGAAAGAGAGATGAAAAAAAGAAATGACGAAAATAAAAACGAGAAAGAGAAAAAGGAAGACGAAATGAAAGAGAAACAGGAAAAGGAAAAGAAGACAAAGAGACAAGAAAGAGAGAAAAAAAGGACGAAAATAAAGACAAAAACAAGAAGAGGGAAGAAAAAAACATTTTAAAGAGCAAAAAAAAAAAAAAAGAAAAAGAAAAAATGCAGTTGATTGTCATTCCAAAATTATAAAAAGGTAATGAAAAATAATCGCTTTAATAATGGAGCTTAACATTGTAATGCCTCATTGTGCCAACGAGTCAGCAGCGAGTCAGCCGGCGTGCACGGGGCTTAGGGGAGAGATGGGACGGCCGTGGCGGAGGCGGGGGCGGCTGTGGCACATAATTACACGCGGCCAGGTGTGCCAAACTGAAGCCATGACCTGAATTAAAAAGCGAAAGTCAGGTCAGTTAAGTGGGTCACGCATATTGCCCGTCACGAGATAAAAGGTGGTCATGTGTGGCGGCAGGTGAGTGTTGGCGCGTCACACTGCCCTTCTGCTCCCTCTGCCGCCGTGAAGTGTTGGTCCGCAAGTGCTTTAGAGAGGTGAAGAGTCGTAGTTAGTAGATAAGTAAGGAAGGTAAGGAAGACTAGGTTTGTTAGTGACTTTACCCTTTCAGTGCGGCACGAAACATTTGGCAGCACCAGAAGCAATGCGTGAAGTGTTGGTCCCCACGTGTGTTAGAGAGGTGAAAAGTCCTTGTTAGTAGATAAGTAAGGAAGGTGAGAAGCATTAGTATACATGGCTTGGTAGCGACTTAACCCTGTCACTGCGGCACAAAACACTTAGCTGCACCAGAAACAATGCGTGAACTGTTTTATAAGCGTCTACAAGAAAGTTAACTATGAAAAAGGAGACATTTTACAATTTCTTCTCAGTTCAAAGATTGGATGTGGCTGCAGGACAACTAAAGACGTCTCTGAGTGATTGATAATTAGAGAAAAGTGTACCGAATGGGAGTCAGTGGGTTAATAGGGTAAATAAACAGGTAAGTAAGGACCATAGAAGTAAAGTGTAGATGGTTGAAGAATGGTGGATGAGTGAACAGGTAAGAAAAATATTAGTTAGCTGTAGTAGATAAGTAAGTTCGATAAAAAGAAATGTAATAGCAAAAACAGTGAAGCAGAAACAGAAGCCAAAGAATATGGTAGAAACGATATAGGTAAAAGTAATCAAGGCAATATTGAAAGAAGGTAAATATATATGGTAGTAAATTGGTTCTATATTACACTTTTGTATATAATGAAAAAGGTACATAAGTGGATATAATTACGAGGCCAAATTTCAAACATGCCTTCACAAATTTAAACATATTGCATGATAAAGATAAGTCTGAAAAGAGTAATAACAAATGAATAAACAAATATAGTAAAAAGAAAATGACATTAAATATATATAAGTGAAAGTTTAAAAGCACCACTGAGAGAGAGAGAAAAGAAAAAAAAAACTAATATACGTAAGAATTTCCAGGATAACAATACTAACAATAAAAATAAACGATAAAAACACAAGAGAAGATAATTGCACTATCAGCACAATAAAATTAAATAAAAGAGAAGAAAAAACTAAAACCATTACATTCAACAGAGAACAAAATCACATTAGGTAGACATTTCAATCACCACTAACGAGGGAACCACAAAAACACACCAGCTAGCACACGAGCCTCAGCACAGCGCACCAGCACAACGCACCAGCAGAATTAGCAGAGCGGTGTGAAAAGTCAGCAGGCAGAACAAAAATAAAAAAATAAATAACAAAACAAATTACAAACAGGGAATAAATACGAAGCAGATTTTTTACAGTGGTGTTATTGCGTCCAGCGATGAAAAATACAACTGCCAATGCCATTAACACAGCGAACGCCAGGTAAAAGTGACTCAGGTATCATTATTCTTGTTTGCCCAGGTATTTCTCACCTCTCTCTCTCTCTCTCTCTCTCTCTCTCTCTCTCTCTCTCTCTCTCTGTGTGTCTGTCTGTTTGTCTATCTGTCTGTCTGTTTGTCTGTCTGTCCGTCTGTGTGTTTGTCTCTCTCTCTTTCTTTTACTCTGCCTGTCTGTCTCTCGTAGTCTGTTTGTCTGTCTGTCTGTCGGTTTTTCTGTCTGTCCGTCTGTGTGTCTGTCGTTCTCTCTTTTTTTCTGCCTGTCTGTCTCTCTTTCGCAGTCTCTCTCTCTCTCTCTCTCTCTCTCTCTCTCTCTCTCTCTCTCTCTCTCTCTCTCTCTCTCTCTCTCTCTCTCTCTCTCTCTCTCTCCTGCTCCTCGTTAATATTCATGGACTTTATAATTGCCTCTTGCGTAGGGTTATTATTTATGGCAAGCTTAAACCACTAATGATAACACGAGAGCTGGGATGCTGACCCTTCTACCACCACCACCACCACCACCACCACCACCACCGTGATCTTCAACTCTATCGTCATCATTATATCAAGTGACTGGCAGGTAGTAATGGAAGGATGGATGGGTAATAGATAAATAAATAAATAAATAGGTTGTTATATATATGAAAGGTTAGATCTACATACAATTGATATAGAGAACTAAACAGAATGACAAGCAGGCGTAAAAATGAATATATAGAGGTAGATAGACATACAGGTAGGAGGATAGCAAGTTAACCAGATGTTCAGTTTCCTTCTTTGTCAGTTAGTTACGTGGAAGATCAGGTAACTAGCAAGCTGGAGAGTGAGAAGGAAAATAAGTAGGAAAAAACAATAAAGGAAAGTGAAAGAAAGATAGAAAGGAAGTGAGAGATAGATAAAATAGATAGATAGATAGATAGAAAGATAGGGAGTACAAATAGATAGATGATAGACAGATACATAGATAGATAGATAGATAGACAAAAAGACCGACAGACAGACAGATGTTCAGATAGATAGATAGATAGATAGATAGATAGATAGATAGATAGATAGATAGACTGATCGATAGATAGATAGACAGACAAATAAACAGATATAGATAAATATTTTGATTGATAGATAGACATACTTATACTGATAAAAGAAGACAATAAGGAAAAGAATGGGTGAATTGATGGATGAATACGAAAGAAACGATAGATAGATATAGATAACATAAAAATACATACGTTAATGACACAGAATCTTCATACATACTTACATACATACATACATACATACATACATACATAAGCACATACATACATTAAGGTGTATAGGGACAGACTATAGAGAAAAGAAACACAAAGGGTAATATTTTTTTTTCTACCCATAGAGCAGCGAACATTAGTCATTATTCCCTCCATGAATCAAATTAGTAATGATATTTGAATTACACGATTGATCACTGTCCCCCTTTTTATTCCATCATCACCCTCGTCACTCTTTTATTCTGGCTAAGATAAAAGATTACTATATAAAAAAAAAAAAAAAAAAAGTGAGATATTTCTGCCGAGGTTCAAACATTAATCATTACTCCCGCCAGAAATTAAATTGTAATAAATGACACCTATAATTATATTTCCCGCTTCCCGTCAAAATTATGAAGTCTCTGCCTGACACAAGAGGCGCAAAGGGAACACAGTGAATAGAAGGAACTGAAGGGGTGTGTGATTAAAAAAATTAAAGAGTACAAACTTGAAAAAAAAATTGATTCCATAATAGATAAAAACAAAGGGCTTCTCTCTCTCTCTCTCTCTCTCTCTCTCTCTCTCTCTCTCTCTCTCTCTCTCTCTCAGTGAATGGGTACAAAAAGCTACAAAATGTGTGAGGTGACGATCAATAAAGTCATGATCAAAAGATATATTGAGAGAGAGAGAGAGAGAGAGAGAGAGAGAGAGAGAGAGAGAGAGAGAGAGAGAGAGAGAGAGAGAGAGAGAGAGAGAGAGAGAGAGAGAGAGAATGCTTACGTCACTCAATTTAGATTAGTAGTACAGAAATAAAAAAAGACTTTTGATTAAAACACATACATGGACAATACTCTCTCTCTCTCTCTCTCTCTCTCTCTCTCTCTCTCTCTCTCTCTCTCTCTCTCTCTCTCTCTCTCTCATCATAATCAAGTAAAATGACGCCGGCAGTGTAAAGATCATCACTTCAGGCAAGCAAGGTCTTCTTCAAATTCTTCTAAGTAAATGTCTTTCTCCGCCTCTTACTAAACCTTTTTCTTTCTTCTCTTTCTTCCTCTCCTTCTCTTTGTCCTCTTCTTATCACTTCTTTTACTCCATCAACTTTTCCTGATCTTCGTCATCCAACTCCTCTTCATCATCTTCCTCCTCCTCGTCCTCTTCCTCCTCGTCTCTTCATCAGGTGAGTTTCCAGTTAGCCTTTAGCAGTCTTCTCCATCTTCTAATTCTCTTGGTTTCGCCTGGAAGACTCCATTAATAACTTACCTCCAACTCCTTTTTCCTTCCTAATTTCATGACAATATCTCTCTCTCTCTCTCTCTCTCTCTCTCTCTCTCTCTCTCTCTCTCTCTCTCACGCAGGTAGTTATGCTTGTGTATCTTCTTAAATGTTTACAAGTTAAGGTTATCAGTGTAAATATGTGAGAAGGTTAAGGTCTGGATGTGTTTGAAATATTACCAAGGAAATGACAATAGAGGGACACAAGATCAATGAAAGTGTTGAGTGTGAAAGTCTGCGGTCTCTCCCTTCCATGTTTCGATAAGTGGTGAAAGAGACTGCACTAAGGTGAGGTGATGTGATGTGAGCCAAGACAAGGTACAGGATGGTGATATAAGGTAGGTTAAGGCACTGGAAGGCAAGATAAGGTAATGTATTGTAAGGTAAGGTCACGTAGGGTAAAGAATAAAGGTAATACAAATTATGGTAAGGTTAGTGCTTTAGTGATGGTACGCATTTTTACTTGAGTTTTGGTGATGACTAGACGGTTTTACTGACATTAGGAAGGGTTTATAGAGGTCAGAAGATTAATGGCTAGAGTCTTCGCAATTTTAATCAACACATAAGTTTCTGAAGCTGTGTAAAATCATCAAATAGTAGCTACAATGAATAGGCAAACGCGTCATGGTACTGAAGAGGTTAAATTAAGGTTAGTTTTTATCTCTTTTACCACAACTTTCCACACTAATAATACTCCATCAGCGTTTCCCCTCTTCATGAATAGATAAGTTATGTTACACTAGGTGGGGAAAGATAAGGGTAGATTAGATTACAAGATAAATCATATTACTTGTACATTTTAATATCTTTTCCCGGTATTCATTTCCGTTTCGCCACTTGCCTTCAATATTTTACCAGTGTTGTGTTCTCTCTAAATCTACAACAATAAAAAAAAAAATGAATCAAAGAGGACTGAATATATTTTTTTACAAAGCCAATCTGATTTGTTGAGCCAGCTGAGTGTTCCGCCTTGGGAGTGATCGAAAAAGTAGCAGACAGGAGGGGAGTACAAAGAGAGATGGAGAAAAAGAACACAAAAGAAATATCAAGCAAATAATGGTTAGGGAGAGAGAAAGGAAAAGAAAAGCAAAAACCTTAAAAAAATGGAATAAAAAAAAAGGAAAGATAATTGGAAACACAGACAAAGGATTACTCTACAAATATAGTAATGGGAGAGATGTTTTTTTTCCCTGTTTGAATACATAAGCACCCTGAGGAACGAACAAAGACTCATAGCATTCCTCGAGCCAGTAAATATGCAACAAAAGTCAAGGAAGAGGAGGAGGAGGAGGAGGAGGAGGAGGAGGAGGAGGAGGAGGAGGAGGAGGAGGAGGAGGAGGAGGAGGAGGAGGAGGAGGAGGAGGAGGAGGAGGAGGAGGAGGAGGAGGAAGGAAACTACATACAGATGGTGCTGCAACAATAAGGGAAAAAATTGCAGTGTGTCATCACTTTCCACGGTGGTGATTTCCTGTGAGTCTTTTGAGTAGGACGTCTTTTGTTTGAGTGTGTGTGTGTGTGTGTGTGTGTGTGTGTGTGTGTGTGTGTGTGTGTGTGTGTGTGTGTGTGTGTGTGTGTGTGTGTGTGTGTGTGTGTGTGTGTGTGTGTGTGTGTGTGTGTGTGTGTGTGTGTGTGTTTTGTAGCATAATGACAAACGTGTTGAAATGTAATAAAAATAGAAATTATTTTGAAAAATCACTATAATGTTGTCTGGAGTGTACTATCAAATGACGAAGTTGCCAGGAATGAAATTTATAGTGATGAAAGAAGGATGACGTCATAGGAAATAGTGATAAAGAGACATGTAAGCATGATAACAAGAGAAGGAAGACAAATGATGAAGAAAAGGAATATTATGATGATAAAAAAAACTGTAGTGATAATAAAATATATATAAGATAGTGAGAAGGTGGGAGTGGTATGGAAGAAATGTACTTAGTGGTAGAAAGGTAAAATAACGATAGATTTCAGGAAGGTGAGGCGGGTATAGAAAAATATGTAGCTTGTTATAAAAGAAGAAAATAATGATGGATTTTGGGAAGATGATAGTGGTATGGAAAAAAAAAATGTAGCTAACGATATAAGAGAATAATAACGCTGAATTTCAGAAAACATAGTGAATGAAGAGATGAGAGGAACGAAAAATTATCATATCCACGATTGAGTGACACAAATATCCAATGAATAGGAGAAGAGATGAATAATAGCAATTTTGGATAACACCGAGTCCCAAAAGCAGCGATAAACGAAAATACAATGAGAGAGAGAAAATAATAATTAACGCAAACATTGTTAAGGATAATGAGGCGGTGATGAGGGCCGGGAGAAGCGTGATGAGGGACGCAGGAGTGATGTAGAAGCGGAAAGGAAGCTAATGAACGATGAAGGTGCGAGTGATGGAGGCGGAAAATGCTTTGATAAATATAATTGTCAATAATGAGGGTGATGATGAGGCGTGAGGGAAAAGTAAGAGAGAGAGAAAGAGATAGAGAGAGTAAGAGGGACGGTGAAA